>NC_057799.1:637382936-637398844 GCF_018294505.1 Triticum aestivum | reverse complement strand
CTGCGGCGGCGGGGCAATGTGGGGATGTGGAGGTGGGGAGGCGGCGCATATAAAGGCCGGGGGGGAGGGGTCTGACTTGGCGGAGGGGGCACGGAAGTCGAGGCCGACCCGGACTCCGGCGGGAGTCCGGCGCTCGCACGGCTGCGGCGGCGGGAGGCGGTGGGGCGATGGCTGGGCCAGCTGGGCTTCGGCCTAGTCGGTCCGAACCTTTTTTTTATAAAAAAATTCAGCCGAAGAAAATCCTAATAAAATATAAAAAACTAAAAATGCCAAAAACAATTTTCACCGTCTAAACAAAATATTTAGAACAAAGTGAACATTTTTCTGGCCTAAAATGCAATTTTCAAAAATGCATATTTTTCTAATTCAAATAAAATCCAATTAAAATAATTATTTGATTTTAAAAAATTTCCTCCAATATTCCTCTCTTTTTGAAGAAGTCATATTATCTTCTCTTGTTTATTTTAATATTGGAAATATTTCGGGAGAAAAAATATTAAAATCAAAATGATCCTCTTTTCAAATTTGAGAAAATTCAAATATGAAAATAAATGAAATCCCCAACTCTCTCCGTGGGCCCTTGAGTTTCTTAAGATTTCTAGGATCACAAAGAAAATGCAAATAAAATATGATATGTATAGGATGACCTATGTGTAACATCCAAATTGAAAACTGGGATGTTACAAACCTACCCCCCTTAAGATGAATCTCGCCCTCGAGACTCGGGTTGGCTAGAAAATAGGTGTGGGTGGTCTTTCCGTAGGTCTTCCTCTCACTCCCAGGTTGCTTCATCCTCGGTATGGTGGGTCCACTGAACTTTGCAAAACTTGATAACCTTACTGCGTGTAACTCGGCTGGCAAACTCGAGAATCTTGATGGGTTTCTCCTCGTAGGTCAGATCACTATCCAACTGAATTGCTTCCAGGGGCACTTATATCTCAGAGGAATATCGGCCATCTCTGCATGGCACTTCTTCAACTAGGAAACGTGAAACACATCATGAATTTCTGACAATCCTTCGGGTAACTCCAACTTGTAGGCCACTTCTCCCATACGTTCCAAAACATGGTATGGTCCTACAAATCTCGGGCTAACTTTCCCTTAACTCCAAATCGTTTAACCCCTCGGAGTGGTGACACACGAAGATATGCTTGGTCTCCGATTTCATATACTACCTCCTTGCGTTTAGTTTCGGCATAACTCTTCTGCCTGGACTGAGCTACCTTCAGTCTATCCCGAATCAACTTAACCTTCTCTTCAGATTCCTTGATCAAATCTGGTCCAAACAACTGACGATCTCCAACTTCATCCCACATTAACGGTGTCCTGCATCTCCTTCCATACAAAGCTCCGAAAGGTGCCATCTCCAAACTAGCCTGATAACTGTTGTTGTATGAGAACTCTGCGTAAGGCAAATTATCATCCCAACTAGATCCATAATCTAGTGCATAGGCTCTCAACATATCCTCCAGAATCTAATTGACTCTCTCGGTCTGTCCATCTATCTGCGGATGAAAGGCTGTACTGAACTCTAGCCTGGTACCCAAAGTCTGGTGCAACTAATTCCAAAACTTTGAAGTAAACTATGTTCCTCTATCTGATACGATGGTCCTCGAAACTCCGTGCAGACATACGATCCTGGTCATGTATATCTTGGCCAACTTAGCACTCGTATATGTGGTTTTCACGGGATAAAGTGAGCCACTTTGGTCAAGCGATCAACTACTACCCAGATAGAATCATATCCCGATCGTGTCCTTCAATAACTTCGTCATGGGTTTCACAATTTTGGAAAAATTCTCAATGACCCTCCTATAATATCCTGCGAGTCCCAGAAAACTTCGAATCTCTCCAACTGAGGTGGGTGCCAACCACTCAGTGACAGACGGAACCTTGGTAGGGTCTACTGCTATACCTTCTCCTGATATAACATGCCCAAGAAATCCAACTTCCTTCAACCAAAACTCACATTTGCTGAACTTGCCATATAGCTGCTGTTCCCTGATCTTCTCGAGAACTAAACGCAAATGCTCCTTGTGCTCCTCTTCATTCTTCGAGTACACCAAAATATCATCAATGAACACCACGACAAACTTGTCCAAAAACTCCATGAACACCTTATTCATCATACTCATAAAATAGGCAGGGGCATTGGTCAATCCAAATGACATAACCGTGTACTCATATAGCCCGTACCCTTGTGGTAAAGGCTGTCTTAGGTATGTCCTGTTCTCAGATCTTCAACTGGTGGTATCCTGATCGCAGATCGATCTTGGAGAATACTTTAGCTCCTTGCAACTGGTCAAACAAATCGTTGATCATCGGTAGTGGGTACTTGTTCTTGATCGTCACTTCATTCAATGCACGATAATCAACAACCATTCTCAAAGGTCCATCCTTCTTCTCAACTAAGAGCACTGGGGCTCCCCACGGTGATGAACTTGGTCGAATATAACCTTTCTCCAGTAACTCCTTGATCTGCTTCTTAATTTCCTCCAGATCATTCGTGGGCATCCGATATGGTCTCTTCGATATTGGTCCGGTGCCTGGCAACAACTCTATCAAAAACTCTATATCCCGATCTGGTGGCATGCCTGGTAATTCCTCTGTAAATACATCTGGGTAATCCTTCACAACAGGCACTTCTTCCTGTAGAACTTCTGAGAGTGAATTTACTTGAGTCCTCCTCAACGCATGCCGAGACACATACTTAATCCTTTTTCCCTCCGGGGTGGTGAGCAAAATTGACTTACTAGCGCAGTCAATGTTTCCTCCATACATAGTTAGCCAATCCATTCCTAGTATCACATCCAGTCCTTGTGACTCCAGAATTATTAGGTCTGAGGGAAAAAACATGCCTACCTATAGTCAATGGCATCTGAAAACATCCTCTGCTTGCCATATACTCCGCTCCTGGCGAGCTTACTAACATAGGTGTCTTAAGAACTTTGGTGGGCAACTTATACTTATCCACAAATCCCCCTGATATGTATAAATGCGATGCACCAGTATCAAAAAGAACGATTGCAGTAAATGACTTAATCAAGAACTTACCGACCACTGCATCTGGCTGCTCTTCAACCTCCTCCACGTTAACGTGGTTCACTTGTCCTCTGTTGAAAGGGTTGGGCTTCTTCCCAGAACTTCTATTTCCATTTCCATTCTTTGCTTCAGGACACTCGGTGGCATAGTGTCCATTCTTCCCGCACTTGAAACAAGTAATGTGACTTAGATCCTTCTTGGCGGGTGTAGTGGGGTTGGACCGGTTCTGGCTGCTGCTTCCTACATTCCCATTCCCATTCTTAGGGCCACTATGGTTATGCGAACTTCCTCCATTATGAGTGTGGCCTCCATGGTTATGGTGGGTATGTACTCCCGAGTTAGGGGTAAAACGAGGCTTCTGCTGAGCTCCTGAATTGTACTTCCCTTGTCCATACTTCCTCTTGCGGCTCTCTATCTGTTGCTGCTTGCCTTCAATCATAAGAGCCCTGTCTACCAACTCCTGGTAGTTAGCAATGTTGCTACCATCAAATGCATACTCAGCTCATCATTCAGTCCTTCCATAAACTTCTCTTGCTTCGCGGCATCTGTGGCCACATCATCCGAGGCATAGCGGGCTAACTTGCTAAACTCATCTATGTACTGCCCCATAGTACGATTTCCCTGGCGTAAGTTGCGAAACTCACGCTTCTTCATGCTCATAGCTCTAGTTGAGACATGTGCTGTGCGGAACACTTGCTGATACCGACACCAAATAACATTGGCTATGGGGAAAGTGGTGGTGAAATTCTCCCATCATGAGGATGCGGGTCCATCTAGTTGGTGCGCGGCAAAGCGCACCTTCTCAGCATCTGTGCAACCTACGGTGGTCAGCCCCCTTCAAATCCTGCGGAGCCAATCATCTGCAACAATCGGCTCGGTGCTACTGGAAAACACCGGCGGATTCAACCTTAGAAAACAGGCTAAGTTGTCAACTGGAGGTGGTGGCAGCGGGTTATTGTTGTTGTTGTTGTTGTTGCCTTGGTTCTGAACTAGCAACTGCATCAAGGCATTCTGTTGTTGGATCAACTGAGTGAGCTCCGGTGGGAAGACAAATCCGGTGTCATGTCTCGGAGGCATCTGATGGGTTTAGATGGAAGAGATTAGAATAGAATGAGGTCTAAAGAGAAAACACTACCCATATGCACATGAGACAAACACATTCATATCACATCACTCAATTCAAACAAGGGCATACAATCGATCTAACTACCGTTACACAAATACTCGGACTATACTATATACATGGGGGAATACTACTGATAATATGGTGGTCGAATAGAAATTTTGATCGGTGGAAGACTCCATGATATCCGCTCCAGCTTCGTCTTCGTAATCATCATCACTACTGTCGGGGTCGGAGTCGGTGTTGTCGATATGACGTAGTCTTCAGAGCGAATGTCGTCCTCGGGTGCGGGATCTCCCATGAATACTCCTAGTTTCTTCTTCAGGTCTTCATTCTTCTCCAGTAGCACTACGATTTCCTCTTCATATCCATCGCGTGTAGTCTTGAGTTCCTCTTCAAGCTCCATGTTCCCGGTCATCACCTTTTTCAGATCGATCATGTTGGCGCACATCTGGTTCTTCTAGCGACGAATGTGCTGGTTTAACTCCTGGATGAAGGCTGCAATGGACTTGTCCCTCCTGGTGCTAATCATCTCCCATTGCTCATCTCGGCGCCCACATATCTGGTAGATGGTGTCCTTAAGATCCTTGTTGTAGACTTCGCCGATGCGTCCCATGGCGATGTGGGCCGCCATGCTCTTTCCTAGACTCCAGGTTGGTGCATCAAAGGAAAACTCTATGGGCTCAGTAACTGGCGTGAATGTCCTTCCTGAAGGAAATATGCCCTAGAGACAATAATAAAGTTATTATTTATTTCCTTATATCATGATAAATGTTTATTATTCATGCTAGAATTGTATTAACCGAAAACATAATACATGTGTGAATACATAGACAAACAGAGTGTCACTAGTATGCCTCTACTTGACTAGCTCGTTGATCAAAGATGGTTATGTTTCCTAGCCATAGACATGAGCTGTCATTTGATTAACAGGATCACATCATTAGGAGAATGATGTGATTGACTTGACCCATTCCGTTAGCTTAGCACTCGATCATTTAGTATGTTGCTATTGCTTTCTTCATGACTTATACATGTTCCTATGACTATGAGATTATGCAACTCCCGTTTACCGGAGGAACACTTTGTGTGCTACCAAATGTCACAACGTAACTGGGTGATTATAAAGGTGCTCTACAGGTGTCTCCAAAGGTACTTGTTGGGTTGGCGTATTTCGAGATTAGGATTTGTCACTCCGATTGTCGGAGAGGTATCTCTGGGCCCACTCAGTAATACACATCACTATAAGCCTTGCAAGCATTGTGACTAATGAGTTAGTTGTGGGATGATGTATTACCGAACGAGTAAAGAGACTTGCCGGTAACGAGATTGAACTAGGTATCGAGATACCGACGATCGAATCTCGGGCAAGTAACATACCGATGACAAAAGGAACAACGTATGTTGTTATGTGGTCTGACCGATAAAGATCTTCGTAGAATATGTAGGAACCAATATGAGCATCCAGGTTCCGCTATTGGTTATTGACCGGAGAGGTGCCTCGGTCATGTCTACATAGTTCTCGAACCCGTAGGGTCCACACGCTTAACGTTATGATGACAGTTATATTATGAGTTTATATGTTTTGATGTACCGAAGGTTGTTCGGAGTCCCGGATGTGATCACGGACATGAAGAGGAGTCTTGAAATGGTCGAGACATAATGATTGATACATTGGAAGCTTATGTTTGGACATCGGAAGTGTTCCGGGTGAAATCGGGATTTTTCCGGAGTACCGGGAGGTTACCGGAACCCCCCGGTAACTTAATGGGCCTTAGTGGGCCTAGGTGGAAGAGAGGAGAGGAGGCCAGGGCAGGGCCGCGCGCCCCTTCCCCCCCAGTCCGAATAGGACAAGAAGAGGAGGGCGGCGCCCCCCTTCCTTCCTCCCCTCCACCTCTTCCCCCTTTCTCTCCTAGTCCAACATGGAAAAGGGGGGGAGTCCTACTCCCGGTAGGAGTAGGACTCCTCCTGGCGCGCCTCTCCTCTAGGCCGGCTGAACCCCCCCTTGCTGCTTTACATACGGGGGCAGGGGGGCACCTCTAGACACACAATTGATCATTGATCTCTTAGCTGTGTGCGGTGCCCCCCTCCACCATATTACACCTCGATAATATCATAGCGGTGCTTAGGCGAAGCCCTGCGTCGGTAGAACATCAACATCGTCACCACGCCGTCGTGCTGACGAAACTCTCCCTCAACACTCGGCTGGATCGGAGTTCGAGGGACGTCATCGAGCTGAACGTGTGCTGAACTCGGAGGTGCCGTGCGTTTGGTACTTGATCGGTCGGATCATGAAGACGTACGACTACATCAACCGCGTTGTGTTAACGCTTCCGCTTTCGGTCTACGAGGGTACGTGGACAACACTCTCCCCTCTCGTTGCTATGCATCACCATGATCTTGCATGTGCGTAGGAAATTTTTGAAATTACTACGTTCCCCAACAGTGGCATCCGAGCCAGGTGTTATGCGTTGATGTTATGCACGAGTAGAACACAAGTGAGTTGTGGGCGATATAAGTCATACTGCTTACCAGCATGTCATACTTTGGTTCGGCGGTATTGTGAGATGAAGCGGCCCGGACCGACATTACGCGTACGCTTACGCGAGACTGGTTTCACCGTTGCGAGCACTCGTTGCTTAAAGGTGACTGGCGGGTGTCTGTCTCTCTCACTTTAGTTGAACCGAGTATGGCTACGCCCGGTCCTTGCGAAGGTTAAAACAGCACCAACTTGACAAACTATCGTTGTGGTTTTGATGCGTAGGTAAGAACGGTTCTTGCTAAGCCCGTAGCAGCCACGTAAAACTTGCAACAACAAAGTTGAGGACGTCTAACTTGTTTTTGCAGGGCATGTTGTGATGTGATATGGTCAAAACGTGATGCTATATTTTATTGTATGAGATGATCATGTTTTGTAACCGAATTATCGGCAACTGGCAGGAGCCATATGGTTGTCGCTTTATTGTATGCAATGCAATCACCATGTAATTGTTTTACTTTATCACTAAGCGGTAGCGATAGTTGTAAAAGCAATAATTGGCGAGACGACAACGATGCTATGATGGAGATCAAGGTGTCGCGCCGGTGACGATGGTGATCATGACGGTGCTTCGGAGATGGAGATCACAAACACAAGATGATGATGGCCATATCATATCACTTATATTGATTGCATGTGATGTTTATCTTTTATGCATCTTATCTTGCTTTGATTGACGGTAGCATTATAGGATGATCTCTCACTAAAATTTCAAGATAAAAGTGTTCTCCCTGAGTATGCACTGTTGCGAAAGTTCTTCGTGCTGAGACACCACGTCATGATCGGGTGTGATAGGCTCTACGTTCAAATACAACGGGTGCAAAACAGTTGCACACGCGGAATACTCAGGTTAAACTTGACGAGCCTAGCATATGCAGATATGGCCTCGGAACACTGAGACCGAAAGGTCGAGCGTGAATCATATAGTAGATATGATCAACATAGTGATGTTCACCATTGAAAACTACTCCATTTCACGTGATGATTGGTTATGGTTTAGTTGATTTGGATCACGTAATCACTTAGATGATTAGAGAGATGTCTATCTAAGTGGGAGTTCTTAAGTAATATGATTAATAGAACTTAAATTTATCATGAACTTAGTACCTGATAGTATCTTGCTTGTCTATGTTAATTGTAGATAGATGGCCCGTGCTGTTGTTCCATTGAATTTTAATGCGTTCCTTGAGAAAGCAAAGTTGAAAGATGATGGTAGCAATTACACGGACTGGGTCCGTAACTTGAGGATTATCCTCATTGCTGCACAGAAGAATTACGTCCTGGAAGCACCGCTGGGTGCCAGGCCTGCTACAAGAGCAACACCTGAAGTTATGAACGTCTGGCAGAGCAAAGCTGATGACTACTCGATAGTTCAGTGTGCTATGCTTTACGGCTTAGAACCGGGTCTTCAACGACGTTTTGAACGTCATGGAGCATATGAGATGTTCCAGGAGTTGAAGTTAATATTTCAAGCAAATGCCCGGATTGAGAGATATGAAGTCTCCAATAAGTTCTACAGCTGCAAGATGGAAGAGAATAGTTCTGTCAGTGAGCATATACTCAAAATGTCTGGGTATAATAATCACTTGATTCAACTGGGAGTTAATCTTCCGGATGATAGCGTCATTGACAGAATTCTTCAATCACTGCCACCAAGCTACAAGAGCTTCGTGATGAACTATAACATGCAAGGGATGAATAAGACAATTCCCGAGCTCTTCGCAATGCTAAAGGCAGCGGAGGTAGAAATCAAAAAGGAGCATCAAGTGTTGATGGTCAATAAGACCACTAGTTTCAAGAAAAAGGGCAAAGGGAAGAAGAAGGGGAACTTCAAGAAGAACAGCAAGCAAGTTGTTGTTCAGGAGAAGAAACCCAAATCTGGACCTCAGCCTGAGACTGAGTGCTTCTACTACAAGCAGACTGGTCACTGGAAGCGGAACTGCCCCAAGTATTTGGCGGATAAGAAGGATGGCAAGGTGAACAAAGGTATATGTGATATACATGTTATTGATGTGTACCTTAATAATGCTCGCAGTAGCACCTGGGTATTTGATACTGGTTCTGTTGCTAATATTTGCAACTCGAAACAGGGGCTACGGATTAAGCGAAGATTGGTTAAGGACGAGGTGACGATGCACGTGGGAAATGGTTCCAAAGTCGATGTGATCGCCGTCGGCACGCTACCTCTACATCTACCTTCGGGATTAGTATTAGACCTAAATAATTGTTATTTGGTGCCAGCGTTGAGCATGAACATTATATCTGGATCTTGTTTGATGCGAGACGGTTATTCATTTAAATCAGAGAATAATGGTTGTTCTATTTATATGAGTAATATCTTTTATGGTCATGCACCCTTGAAGAGTGGTCTATTTTTAATGAATCTCGATAGTAGTGACACACATATTCATAATGTCGAAGCCAAAAGATGCAGAGTTGATAATGATAGTGCAACTTATTTGTGGCACTGCCGTTTAGGTCATATCGGTGTAAAGCGCATGAAGAAACTCCATAATGATGGACTTTTGGAATCACTTGATTATGAATCACTTGGTACTTGCAAACCGTGTCTCATGGGCAAGATGACCAAAACACCGTTCTCCGGAACTATGGAGAGAGCAACGGATTTGTTGGAAATCATACATACAGATGTATGTGGTCCGATGAATATTGAGGCTCGTGGCGGATATCGTTATTTTCTCACCTTCACAGATGATTTGAGCAGATATGGGTATATCTACTTAATGAAACAGAAGTCTGAAACATTTGAAAAGTTCAAAGAATTTCAGAGCGAAGTTGAAAATCATCATAACAAGAAAATAAAGTTTCTATGATCAGATCGTGGAGGAGAATATTTGAGTTACGAGTTTGGCCTACATTTGAAACAATGCGGAATAGTTTCGCAACTCAGGCCACCCGGAACACCACAACGTAATGGTGTGTCCGAACGTCGTAATCGTACTTTACTAGATATGGTGCGATCTATGATGTCTCTTACTGATTTACCGCTATCGTTTTGGGGTTATGCTTTAGAGACGGCTGCATTCACTCTAAATAGGGCACCATCAAAATCCGTTGAAACGACACCTTATGAACTATGGTTTGGCAAGAAACCAAAGTTGTCGTATCTTAAAGTTTGGGGTTGCGATGCTTATGTGAAGAAACTTCAACCTGATAAGCTCGAACCTAAATCAGAGAAATGTGTCTTCATAGGATACCCAAAGGATACTGTTGGGTACACCTTCTATCACAGATCCGAAGGCAAGACATTCGTTGCTAAGAATGGATCCTTTCTAGAGAAGGAGTTTCTCTCGAAAGAAGTGAGTGGGAGGAAAGTAGAACTTGATGAGGTAACTGTACCTGCTCCCTTATTGGAAAGTAGATCATCACAGAAATCAGTTTCTGCGACACTTACACCAATTAGTGAGGAAGTTAATGATAATGATCATGAAACTTCAGATCAAGTTATTACTGAACCTCGTAGGTCAACCAGATTTAGATCCGCACCAGAGTGGTATGGTAATCCTGTTCTGGAGGTTATGTTAGTAGACCATGACGAACCTACGAACTATGAAGAAGTGATGGTGAGCCCAGATTCCGCAAAATGACTTGAGGCCATGAAATCCGAGATGGGATCCATGTATGAGAACAAAGTATGGACTTTGGTTGACTTGCCCGATGATCGGCAAGCCATTGAAAATAAATGGATCTTCAAGAAGAAGACTGACACTGACGGTAATGTTACTGTCTATAAAGCTCGACTTGTTGCGAAAGGTTTTCGACAAGTTCAAGGGATTGACTACGACGAGACTTTCTCACCCGTAGCGATGCTCAAGTCTGTCCGAATCATGTTAGCAATTGCCGCATTTTATGATTATGAAATTTGGCAAATGTATGTCAAAACTGCATTCCTGAATGGATTTCTGGAAGAAGAGTTGTATATGATGCAACCGGAAGGTTTTGTCGATCCAAAGGGAGCTAACAAAGTGTGCAAGCTCCAGCGATCAATTTATGGACTGGTGCAAGCCTCTCAGAGTTGGAATAAACACTTTGATAGTGTGATCAAAGCATTTGGTTTTATACAGACTTTTGGAGAAGCCTGTATTTACAAGAAAGTGAGTGGGAGCTCAGTACCATTTCTGATATTATATGTGGATGACATATTGCTAATTTGAAATGATATAGAATTTCTGGATAGCATAAAGGGATACTTGAATAAGAGTTTTTCAATGAAAGACCTCGGTGAAGCTGCATATATATTAGGCATCAAGATCTATAGAGATAGATCAAGACGCTTAATTGGACTTCCACAAAGCACATACCTTGACAAAGTTTTGAATAAGTTCAAAATGGATCAAGCAAAGAAAGGGTTCTTTCCTGTATTACAAGGTGTGAGATTGAGTAAGACTCAATGCCCGACCACTGCAGAAGATAGAGAGAAGATGAAAGATGTTCCCTATGCTTCAGCCATAGGCTCTATCATGTATGCAATGCTGTGTACTAGACCTGATGTGTGCCTTGCTATAAGTTTAGCAGGGAGGTACCAAAGTAATCCAGGAGTGGATCACTGAACAGCGGTCAAGAACATCCTGAAATACCTGAAAAGGACTAAGGATATGTTTCTCGTTTATGGAGGTGACAAAGAGCTCATCGTAAATGGTTACGTTGATGCAAGCTTTGACACTGATCCGGGCGATTCTAAATCACAAACCGGATACGTGTTTACATTGAACGGTGGAGCTGTCATTTGGTGCAGTTCTAAGCAAAGTGTCGTGGCGGGATCTACGTGTGAAGCGGAGTACATAGCTGCTTCGGAAGCAGCAAATGAAGGAGTCTGGATGAAGGAGTTCATATCCGATCTAGGTGTCATACCTAGTGCATCGGGACCAATGAAAATCTTTTGTGACAATACTGGTGCAATTGCCTTAGCAAAGGAATCCAGATTTCACAAGAGAACCAAGCACATAAAAAGATGCTTCAATTCCATCCGGGATTTAGTCCAGGTGGGAGACATAGAAATTTGCAAGTTACATACGGATCTGAATGTTGCAGACCTGTTGACTAAGCCTCTTCCACGAGCAAAACATGATCAGCACCAAGACTCCATGGGTGTAAGAATCATTACTGTGTAATCTAGATTATTGACTCTAGTGCAAGTGGGAGACTGAAGGAAATATGCCCTAGAGACAATAATAAAGTTATTATTTATTTCCTTATATCATGATAAATGTTTATTATTCATGCTAGAATTGTATTAACCGGAAACATAATACATGTGTGAATACATAGACAAACAGAGTGTCACTAGTATGCCTCTACTTGACTAGCTCGTTGATCAAAGATGGTTATGTTTCCTAGCCATAGACATGAGTTGTCATTTGATTAACGGGATCACATCATTAGGAGAATGATGTGATTGACTTGACCCATTCCGTTAGCTTAGCACTCGATCGTTTAGTATGTTGCTATTGCTTTCTTCATGACTTATACATGTTCCTATGGCTATGAGATTATGCAACTCCCGTTTACCGGAGGAACACTTTGTGTGCTACCAAACGTCACAACGTAACTGGGTGATTATAAAGGTGCTCTACAGGTGTCTCCAAAGGTACTTGTTGGGTTGGCGTATTTCGAGATTAGGATTTGTCACTCCGATTGTCGGAGAGGTATCTCTGGGCCCACTCAGTAATACACATCACTATAAGCCTTGCAAGCATTGTGACTAATGAGTTAGTTGCGGGATGATGTATTACGGAACGAGTAAAGAGACTTGCAGGTAACGAGATTGAACTAGGTATCGAGATACGGACGATCGAATCTCGGGCAAGTAACATACCGATGACAAAAGGAACAACGTATGTTGTTATGCGGTCCGACCGATAAAGATCTTCATAGAATATGTAGGAACCAATATGAGCATCCAGGTTCCGCTATTGGTTATTGACCAGAGAGGTGTCTCGGTCTTGTCTACATAGTTCTCGAACCCGTAGGGTCCGCACGCTTAACGTTACGATGACAGTTATATTATGAGTTTATATGTTTTGATGTACCGAAGGTTGTTCGGAGTCCCCGATGTGATCACGGACATGACGAGGAGTCTTGAAATGGTCGAGACATAAAGATTGATATATTGGAAGCCTATGTTTGGACATCAGAAGTGTTCCGGGTGAAATCGGGATTTTTCCGGAGTACCGGGAGGTTACCGGAACCCCCCGGTAACTTAATGGGCCTTAGTGGGCCTAGGTGGAAGAGAGCAGAGGAGGCCAGGGCAGGGCCGCGCGCCCCTTCCCCCCAGTCCGAATAGGACAAGAAGAGGGGGGCGGCGCCCCCCTTCCTTCCTCCCCTCCACCTCTTCCCCCTTCCTCTCCTAGTCCAACATGGAAAAGGGGGGAGTCCTACTCCCGGTAGGAGTAGGACTCCTCCTGGCGCGCCTCTCCTCTAGGCCGGCCGAACCCCCCCCCTTGCTCCTTTATATATGGGGGCAGGGGGGCACCTCTAGACACACAATTGATCATTGATCTCTTAGCCGTGTGCGGTGCCCCCCTCCACCATATTACACCTTGATAATATCGTAGCGGTGCTTAGGCGAAGCCCTGCGTCGGTAGAACATCAACATCGTCACCACGCCGTCGTGCTGACAAAACTCTCCCTCAGCACTCGGCTGGATCAGAGTTCGAGGGACGTCATCGAGCTGAACGTGTGCTGAACTCGGAGGTGCCGTGCGTTCGGTACTTGATCGGTCGGGTCGTGAAGACGTACGACTACATCAACCGCGTTGTGTTAACACTTCCGCTTTCGGTCTACGAGGGTACGTGGACAACACTCTCCCCTCTCGTTGCTATGCATCACCATGATCTTGCATGTGCGTAGGAAATTTTTGAAATTACTACGTTCCCCAACACTTCCTGGAACATGAACTCGAATCATCCAACGCTCCTCTTCTGGAAGAGTGGCGGTGTAGGTCCCGGTGAAGCTTGGTATTCCGATGTTCAGGTACCTAGTGACTTCCTTCAAGTGTCGTCCAAATGGTGTGTCTTCATCCGGTTGAGCAAACTTGTTCCTTGGGTCCGCCATCTATAGAGTGGAAAATGGAGATGAGTCAGAAATGAGTAGAGAAGAGTGACCTATGACTTATCTTAGTGGTTGCGTCCTACAGTCAGCGTGTGCTCTGATACCATCTTGTAGCGATCCGTCCTCAGACGGCCAAATCTCTATGTATAAGTGTCATCCCTGGATCGGTAATGCTGAAACACACAGTACTTGAAGGATTTATGACAGAGTGCAATCACACACTTATTACATCGAATGTCTCAAAAGAGAACTTATTACAATAATATGGCTTAAGGCCAACTAAATAAGATAACTGCGGAAGCATCGAAGTTAAATGAGTCCATCAACTCCAACGTCATAACTGAGTGCACGACAACGACCTAGCGCACCTTACTCTTCGTCTGAAAAGTCTGCAACAGAATACGTTGCAGCCCGAAAACGGGTCAGCACATGGAACATGCTGGCAAAATAACACTGTAGAGCAATGAACAACATGACAGCTAACACTACATGCATATATGGCTAGTGGAGGCTCTAAGTTTATTTTTGCATAAAGCTAGTTTTTCCCTACAACAAAGGAATAGATTTTATTTATCTACAAAGTTTGTTGATAAACATTGAGAAGGTTCCTCCAACTCAATCCCAATTAAACAATATTAAACAACCCAACGAATTTTAATTGAATAGAGTGATGAGATCAAATCAATAATTCAAGTACCAGATACTCAAGATGTCCATAACCGGGGACACGGCTAATCATGATTAGTTTTTACACTCTGCAGAGGTTTGCACACTTTTCCCCACAAGACTCAATCTCCTCCGTTCAATTTCTCGCACTGCATGATGTTTGAGAAACAGATGACCGAGACACAGTCTTTCCGAAGAGGTCCCCTTAACCGATAGATAGGCCAGTACACCTACAATCCCCTACATCTGCTAGCCTATCATGGAAAGGTTTCCCACACCTTACTCAACTATGCCAGAGCCCATAATGGCTTGTGGCTGCGCACGGAAGTTTCTAGCATGAATAATCTTATGATCCCTTTGAGCCTGGGTGGCGAACCATAGGATGATCACACGGGTACTCTGAGATATCCCAGGACAGTACTGGATTGCTCCAGGTGCCCAGACAACCACTGGGTACTCCAGGGTTCCTCAACCAATCCACCCAGATGTGTATTTAAGTAGCCACCTTAAGTTAACCATTAATTAACAACTCTCACATCTGTCATGGATACACTCAACCAATCCACGTCTACGAGCATAGCATAGCAGTATAAGCATAACGTAGAAGTAACTCCCAGGGTTTGAAATAAAGACAATAGGTTCTACCTCATCACCACTTCCCAATACCCACATGTTAATCACATCCTAACCATGCAGTGTTTGAGGATTGAAACTAATGCATAAAAACTGGGTAATAAAGGGGTATGATCAAAGTGTTACTTGCCTTGCTGACGATCTGAAAACCCTAGTGACTCGTAGTAGCACGCTGCGCACTCCGAAAACTCTATCTCAAGCAAACAATAGCATACATAAGCACTCAAGCATAGATGCAAAGGTAAAACTCAAAAGAGAAGATCAAATCTGAAAGTTCAACTGGAGAGCTTCGATTTGCAAAAAGAATCAATTAAATCGGAACTACGAAACTCAAACTACGATCAAAAGAAGTTCGAATTCAAAACTGCTTGAAACCAAGTTTTAAATTGTCAAAATCATGTTCAAGTTGATAAACTGGAAAGAGGGGTCCGAGACGAAGATTTTGGCGTTGGTTTCGCTTGATTTGGACGAACGGTTAAAAAGTTGCGAGGGTTTGAAGATCAGGGGCTAATTTGCGATAAAAATAATCGCGGATAGGTCCCTGGCCGAAAATAAAATAAAAAGAAAAAACTACGGCGCGAACGTTCGCTAGCAGAACTAATCCGACGAAAACTGTTCGCTAATCGACCTAAACGAACGAACGTTCGTTATATAAACAAGCTGATAAACAAATCGATCTAACCCTAAAAACCGAAAGAAAACCGGAAATAAAACCGGGACGGGTCGATGGTTATACCGGTTAAATGGAAAAGACCGGTCGGCAGCGGCGGCGGATCCGATCGGCGACGACGGCGGCGGGCGGCACGGGGCAACGACGACGGGGCAACGGCGACG
>NC_057799.1:636998981-637014187 GCF_018294505.1 Triticum aestivum | reverse complement strand
CTGATGTGGGAAATGCTTTTTGCCACTGTGGAAATGTTAGATGGTGCCTGCAAGTAGCAGGCGAAAACCACCTACAAGACGCCATTGAGGGTTGACTTATACAGCAAGATAAGAGATGACTAGATGAGGGTGTTCCTTAGACGGTTGTATAGCTGAGGGTGTACACTGAATTGTCATAACACGGGTGGAGCGGCAAATTGGACTTTCTCCATAACTTAACAAATTGGTAGGTACACACCTTCATCCGCATCAGCTGAAGCTTCAGCAGCTTTGCTGTTTCCTGATCCTGAAAAACAACAATAAGAAAATTTGATTATTCCATCGACCTAGAGGGCTCGTAATACAAAATCAATTAAGTTCCTACAGCACCGTCAATAGAATGATCAAATTGCCTTTTCATCATCAGAGTTTCACGTGTCTGTGTGTTAGGCAAAACCAACGAATGCATCAAGCCAATTACATGTTTTTCTTTTCTGAACTGCGTAGGAAATGGTAATTTGATATTTGGGTCAAATGTAAACAGAAACATGGTTAACTTTGGGGCACTTGATAAATAATATTGATTAATATTAGCTCTGATATGGATTTGTTTGTCAATTGCCATTACACAAAGTAGGATATAATGTTTCCATGGGGCAGAACATACATGTTTGGCAAGGATAGAACTGGTTGACTACGAAATAAATAGGGAAACACAAACAAAAATGGCCCAGTAGGATTTGGTTGGGTTGACGATATATCAATCATACAACCTGACAATAAGCCATTACAATTCAAAGCTTTGCCATTCCCTTTCAAATATTGTGAACAGGCCTCATCCAAATAAATGCCACAAATACAATTATGGGAAATATACACATGAACCAACCAATCATAAAGGACGCACTAATGCCAAGAAAAAGAGAAGTAAAATACCAGTGAAAATTGGTTGCTGGTTCATTGAAAACAGTGTTGAGGTTGGCATGTTAAAACTGGAACCAGGGGTAGAAAAAATGGACGGAGTAGTTGGTGTTGAAAAGCCGTTATTTCCACCAAACTGGAAAGTCGATTTGCTGCTATCGCCAGGCGTGTTAGTTGGTGTTGAAAAGCCGTTATTTCCACCAAACTGGAAAGTCGATTTGCTGCTGTCGCCAGGCGTGTCCTTGTTATCAAATATGCCTGCACATCATTATGACACAATCAACATAATAAATATATAACTACCAAGTCTGCAAAAAAATACAACAAGCGAAATACAATATGGCATATAAAGGTATAAACTGGTGAATAGTTATACCGCCAAAAGGTGTCGTTTTCTTCTGAGAAGGGAGTGAGAACATATTCGGTGAGCTTGAGTTCTGAAAAGCTAGGGAGCTGGCTCCTGTAGTTGGACTCTTCTGTCCATTATCTGATCCTGGCTGTACCATAAACTTGCTATTGACAGTTGCTGGCGTAGTAGTCTTCTCCTCATTGGCTGGACTTGGGGATGAAACAGCTGTCGTGCCTGCTTTATTCTGCCTAAGCCAATTGACAACATCCTTGAAATTTTCCTAAGGGGAGAGAATAACATGAGATCAAGACATTATGACTTTAAGAGAAATCTGACTGACTGCTGACATAACATCTGAGTGCCAAAATACCATCTAAGCAGTACCCAATAGGTGACGAGTTCAAAAGTAGTATGTGCTGGCAAAACAATACTCCATCCAGTTCACAAAAAAGTGACGTTTGGATATTGGCAGTCTTCAAATATAGCTTTGATCAATAGTTCAAATTCTGAAAATAGTTCTTTACACAAATCCGTGCATATGATTTTCAAGTTTCCAGTTTAAATATTAAAAACAACATAGAAGGTCAAAGTTTTCAGAGTTTTGACTTAAGACATGTCCAAAACGTCACCTTTTTGTGAACAGGAGGGGGTAATCAATTACAATTTACAAATAGTTTTTTATTGCATGGAAGGTTGCATAGGATAGTAATTGGATGGTCTGCTAATCATATTTATCAGTAACACACTTGAAAAGATGACAACTGACTTATTAGTTACACACTCGAGAAGCTGTAACCTGGCTCTGATACCAGATCGTTAGAGCCTTTAGATGAGAGGGTGTAGCCGTGAGAGGCAGGAGCTTAGGCCGACGAGAAGTTGAAGGGTAGGCACCGTTGAGGGCACAATAGGCAGCAAGGAAAGAGAAGAGTTTAGAGACAAGACTAACTTTACTAATAACTTGAGATTCACATACAGCCTATAGCTCCTTATCCATTGAAGCTGGAGACTCCAACTCAAAGCAACGGAGTGGAAACCTACAGAACTCTAATCCTGGTCTGATATGAACCTATCAATCTGGTATCAGTCCAGACTCTATACAACTCCAGGATCCAACAGGGAGTCTCTTGTTCTGATCCAAACTGCTGCTAAGGTGCAGGCAATCCTAGTGTATTCCCCACGTGACATGATTTCACAAGTACAGTTCCACAGTCAACATGAAAACTTAGCACATCCCACAAATCTAAATGAAAACAAGGGCATATGGTAGTTTGATATTCGTACTCATAACATGGTTCATCTTCACATTGTTGTCTGGTTGTGAACACTGTTGATATCTATTTGTTCAAAAATTCCTAATAATTTTAAACTAATCCTAGCAACTCAGGAAGCAAACTATACTCTGTATACTGGTATACTAACGTCCACAAATCCACTACACATGCACGCCACGCACAAAACAAAGCAAATTGTGATAGCGATACATTTTTATCAATGGCCACAGGTAAATATTTAATCTCTAGTTAAGGCCTGTTGAATAAAGAAAACACCTTAGAAGCTTGTGAAGCTTACCATTATTTCAGAAGCATGGGATAAGTAATCTTTCACGCCATCCTCCCAAAGTTCAGCTGGATGGTTTTGCAACTGCGATTGAACCCAGCTGCTCAAAATAAACAGGTAGATGAGTGTTTTCTCACATCGCACCAGAGGGAATACGCAGCATGAAGGCCGAAAATGTAATAAAAAAAATTATATTCAGGGATCTCTAAAAAATATGGTAGTAACTGAATATTCTTTATGGGATGACTGTGGACTAGATTTCCAGAAAGGACTTTAATAACTAGAGCTGAAACAATAAACATGATAGGACAATGTACGCCACAAAATTTCAGATTAAGTGACTGAGATGACGCGAGGCAAGCTATAGCAGATGAAGAAGTGCCCAACCTTGCAAACTGGGCATTTAGTGCCCTCACGTGCCTGTTGGCGGCCTCGGCCCGTCGAGGGTCTAGAGCAGCGGCTCCTGTATGGGGAGACTCTGCCCTGTGAACGTCCATTACTCTCTTCCTTGACAGCTGCGAAAAATGTGCAACGAATTAATAGAGGCATATTTTACAGCAAGAAAAATCAAAAGTATCTAAGATACAATCATGTTAGAGACCACAGAAGTACAGCTGCAAGGCTCGCACGGACACAATCGTAAAGGGGAAATTTTTACTGTGCAGCGGCACCGGTGTGGGATTGGCAATAAACAGTAGAGCGTCTGCGGTAGCGCGATGCATAGGCGATGCGCGTTCAGCTACCAAAGTTTGAGGCAAAGAGCCGGGATGCCAGGGGCGGATCTAGACGGTGTGCCGGACCGGGCGTGCGGCGGCGCGCCCGCCCAGGCCAGAAGTTGTGAAGGTCCGGTTGGGATTTAACCAATCGCTGCAGAAGAGCAACGGCGTACCTCGGAAGTGGGCGAAGGCTGCGGGCCGGAGCGCGGGGCGTCCTGACGAGGACGAACGGGGACGGCGCCGGCGCCGGCGCGCGAGGGACGGGGTGCTGGGAACCGGAGGGGGGAGGGGGTGGTGGCGGAGAGGGCGAGAGAGCGGTGCGGGGAAGAGCGGGGACGGCGGGCGGTGGCGGCGAGAGGCGGGCGGGGGTGGGAGCCGGAGGTGGGAGGGAGGAGGCGTCGGCGGCGAGGCAAGTAGGGTCTGGGAGAGGAGGAAGAGAACAGAAAGGTGTGGAAGGGAGGAAGGCCCGCTCTCAGGCTCTCAGCGCTGCCAATAATGGGCCTGTCGCAGGCCGGTCCGTTTAGCGCACGTGATTGGTTTTTATTTTTTGAAAACAATAATAGAAAATACATGTAAAAAGATCAGCTTTTTTTTACAAACTTCTCCTCCTTTATTCACTTAGCAAAACAGTGGCATCATTTACAAGTAATGGAAGCACCTCAACCGGTGCCGACTCCGCCCAGAGAGAAGGAGAAAACTTAACTAACCTAGCAAGTCCATGAGCTACTTTATTACTCTCTCTATTACAATGATAATAAATTACATGATTAAAATTTGATGACATGAAAAAGCAGTCATCAATAATCGCACTTGCTACCGAAGAGGAATTGCCTTCTTTCAAAGCTTCCACAACCTCCAGGCTATCCGAGTTCATCACGATCTTGCTACACCTAGCAGTTCTTGCTAGGTTCAAGCCAAATATGATAGCCAATGCCTCTTCAATGGGAGTCATAGCATATATCTATTTGTTCATTAGCTTCCGCAATAAACTTCCCACCGTGATCTTGGATGACTGCCCCCACCAATCCCTGAAGGAGATCATGATAAAAGCCAACGTCTATATTTAATTTCATGTATCCATGCATTGGCTTTTTCGATGCTTCTACACGTACCTTTGCCCTCGTAGAACATGCAATATTAGCACCACTTTGCGTAAAGTGATGCTAATACAAAATGTACTCCCTCGGTTTCAAATGTAAGACCTTTTAGAGGTTCCAGTTAATACAACTACATATGGATATATATAGACATATTTTAGAGTGTAGATTAACTCATTTTGTTCCGTATGCAGTTTATATTATAATCTCTAGAAAGGTCTTATATTTAGGAACGGAGGGAGTAGATAACCAATAATAAAACAAAGTGGCGGATTTTGCAAGATAAGTTTTGAACACATTGCATTTTTGTTTATAAAAACCAGTGGAATAAAGGTAACCGGCGTGTTGTTTGGAGTTTGACTTGTGGATTGTGGTTCCTACGTCTTTTTATCTCTCACCGTCGTGCTCCCATGTGTGGAACCTAAATAGGAGGAATTCTTTTTCTAATGATGGGTAATCCAGCTATACTTTTTGTTCACCAAAAATACATTTGATTTATGATGTTTTGCGTGTTTGTAGTTTGTCTCTGTGGCTGTGAGTGACAGAATTTTTTTTGTCTGCAAAATAGAAGGGGATACCAATTTTATTCGATTTGCTCATCCGTTGGTGCCAGATATTTATCAAAGAATAAGTGGCTCAAACTCATCTAGAGAGAAGACCATTATTAGCAACTATCTGTTTCCATCCAACACTTTCAATCTAGTATGTATATAATTTTCAATTTTTTTCTTCCCACAGGGAAGTTTCTTGGTGACAGACAGTATTAAGACAAAAATTACACTAATACGAGAAAACAACATGTGTTAGTAGCAGCAAAGATTTCAGCTAAACAAAGCCAACGATGCCGCTGGCAATCAGCATGACACGTACAGGGCCACGGCACGACACTCTGAACACTATAAGTCCCAACTTATAAGTCCCAAGTCCCTAAAAAGTTTCTAACTGTTTGGTTCCTGGGACTTATAAGTCCCTATAAGACCATATTACAACTATAAGTCCCTATAAGACCCTAAGTCCCAAATGCCCACTTTAAGTCCCTAAGTCCCAAAGGCCCACTTTAAGTCCCTAAGTCCCTCCTGTTTGGTTTAGATGGGACTTATAGGGACTTTTTTAAGTCCCTAAACCAATAAGTCCCTGGAAACAAACACCCTCTATGTTGCACGGATACTTGGATACGTATCGGATACGCGATACGGGGATACGCCCGATACGCCAATTTTCTGAAAACATGGATACGGCGATACGTTTATATATAGATATTATATATATTAATTATTAAAAATATTGAAAACAAAATAGAGCTTCTAGGTCAAAACATGCCTCAATAGGATTATTCCCTTTTGTTTTCTTGCACTTGGTCCACTTTCATTAATTGGCAGTGGGATTTTCTCAGGTTCGTTGTTCCAATCAGTGCATCGACTCTCTCTTGCTCACCTTTCAATTGCACACGAACATTGACAGTCATGTTTTGGCATGAACTCATGCCCATGTTGGGTATCTTCAAAAGGTGCGTCTTTACTATTAAGGGGATTTCATGTCGAATGAGGGGTTTCAGGTATCCAAAAAGTATCGCAGAAGTATCCTAGGAGTATCAAATATTATTTTCTTTTTTAAAATCAAAAAATCGAGGGATACGGGCCGTATCGGGGCAGTATCCGGCTGGATACGCGCGCTTTCTGAAGTATCCGCGCAACGTAGTCTGAACATGGTTGCCTTTCTTGCTGCCTGCTGATGCAACCGTGGGGAAGCACGGCGAAGGCGGCGATTTTGGGGGAAACATCAGGGGATTGGGAGTAGTATAAGAGCATCTCAAACAGCGGCGCCAAAAGACACGCGCGCGTGGTAAACTATCACTTTAGCGAGTGAGAGACGTTTTGGCACACTCCAGCGACGGCGGGAAACTAGGGCGCGGGGGAGACGATTGCGCGCGCGGGGAAAAAGGCGGCAGCGCGCGCGCAAGATTTGGCGCACCGCTTCGAGCGCGCCTATAAATTGCCGCGCTCGCCACGCGGCCTCCACACTGTCACGCGCGCTCTCCCCTCTACTCTGCCGCTCACACTCTACTGCTCTCGCCGCTTCCTCGCCCCCGCCACCACCGCGCCACCATGTCGCCGAGCCGCCGTGGATCGTCTGGCTACCGCGGCGTCCGCGAGCGCCCGGCGGCACCTACTACGCCGAGATCCGGTCCGGCGACGTCCGGCTCGGCCTCGGCACGTTCGGGACCGCGTACGAGGTCGCCCGCGCGTACAACGCGGCGGCGTGGCGTCTAGGGAGGCCGCCAATGCAGATGAACTTCACGACATCTTCACGCGTGAGCAGGCGCAGAACGTCGCCCTCCGCCTCGTCTTATCACGGACCAGGACCGTGCGGAGCACCGTCGGCGGCAGCGCCGACGAGCGAGCCATGGCGGAGTGGCGCCGGCGCCACCCGGAGGACGTCTGGGCGGAGAACGCCTCCTGGGCGGAAAGGACGGCAAAGCGCCGCGCGGAGCGGTTGGAGAGGCGTCGGCGGAAGGCCCTGGCGATATCGCAGTGCGATATCGTTGAGGTAGGTGGGGTGTCGATCTTTGGGGATAATGATCCTCGTTGGGAGGACATGTGGATCGATACCTCGGACAACACCAGTCCGGACGAGGACGACTCGGAGTAGGGTGTAGTTGCACCATAGTTCATCTAGTTGCACCGTAGTATGTAGTTGCACTGTAGTTTTATCTATCTATGTATTGTTTATCGATCTATGCTATGAACTATGTAAAATATCTATATATCGTTTTTGTTATCTATGAAATATGCATCGTTTTTTTATTTAAAAAATATGTATGCAATGTTTCGTGCGATAGCGCGCGCGCAACATTTTAGCGCGCCTGCTGGAGCTGCGCGCGCGTGCTGAATTTTAGCGCGCCTGCTGAAGCCAACGCTACCCGCCGCGCTTTTTCAGGCGATGGGCGCGCTGCAAAGTATTTTTTAGCGCGCGGTGCGTTCGGCGGCCGTTGAAGATGCTCTAAAGAGGTAGTGTACATGAGAGAAGCATCAAACTCCCGCGGTCAGCGGAGAAGAGGGAGACATGGTTGCCGCTGCCCATTGCTATGCAAGATGCATGTGAGAGCCTTCCCGAGATACATATAAATGACTTTATTAAAAATACAGGAGTGGCATATAGAGTATGAATTACTGGAATATGTATGTAAAACTTATATAAATTGTTCATGTGTTCATACAAACTTATATAAATAAATCACCAAAATTACTACACAACAAAAGGAGATCGGTGCCCGGTGAACAAAGAATTTCCAGTAAAACCAGATTGATGTTGAATAGTCACCTTGAAGTTTATGTATAAATGACACTTGACAGCCAGTATGTTGTTCACTATTTGCTCAAACTGCAAAAGTGGCACCCTATTCAATCCTGGATCTAATGGGCGACACAAAAATGTAATTTCCCAACCTGCTATGAAAGAGAGAAATGCAAACAAAATACACTGAGCATGCAATATATTGCTTGCTCCCAGCCCATGAGGGAGTTTTGGAGGGAGTTCGCCGAACACACATGCCGCCGCCGCCGCCTCGGTTGTGCCCTCCATGCCCGTTTCCCGCACGCCACGCGGAGAGAAGATGGGGTGGGGCAGCGCGCGAGGATTGGATGTGAAGGAGGTGAGGTAGGGATGTCGAGAAGAAGGACAGTCATCTACGTACATTGGTGGGGCGGTGGCACTGGATTTGACGGGAGCCCCGATAAGAGATTGGGAGGATCTAGAGAGCGCAGGACACACAGAGAGAATGGAGAGGAGGAAGAAACCGAGCGAAAGATCTCCGTGAAGACGATGCAGCGGTGGAACATGCGTCTATACCATAGTTGGCAGCAAAGTGCACACAAAAATTGTACCCAGCCATATCCCAAAGTAATGCGCGCGTCAGGTCGTGATTGGTTGATTAAAATGTCAAGAAAAAGAAAAGAAAAAAGCATCAAAAGGAACTTAGTGAGATATAGGGTTCGGGGGATAACTTGGAAATGATGGGAAAACTCAGGCCTGCAACATACGCATTATTGTAAATTTAGTCGCATACATTGTACCACCCTATCCAGATCCCACCAGTTAAATACCTAGCAAAGAATGTATGCTCATGACAAATTTCTTGAATTTCACTTTTCTTTTCTTCTCATACGTCTCACAACAATCAAACATTAAATTCATCATGGTGGATTCTTCAAGATGAACTCGAAGAAAACCCAAAGAGTGCCCAGTGTTCCAAGCATCCCTTTGCAGAAAAAAATGCAGCCATCCATCCAAGCCCTTCATAATAGTCTAATGACCGATGACTGATGACACGTTACCTTATCGGAAGGTACTCCTATTCCTCCAAAACCCAAATTCCCTGACCATGAACCCAGAACCCAGCTGGTAGCTCAAGAGGACTTCTGTAGCAAGATGAAGATATATGGCAACGTGCCATGTAAAATTCCAACTTTTGTGAGCCTGGACATAGTGCTTGGGCAGGACAAGCAGAGGAACAGCGAGGGACACAGGAAGGCACAGCAGTTAAGGCTGAACCCGTGGAGTTCATTATTAGGCTCAACAAAAAAGATAAGAAAAGGAAGACCAGGTTTAGACTTGCTCACGTCGTGCAGCTACGAGACCTACGCGCTAGCCAACTGCGCCACCACCACACTTACTGGACTACAACTCTACAAGCCAAACAAACCTCCTTGTTAGTGACAGGGCCAAACAAATCATGGATGGCTCCTGATTCTGTATACCTGCGAGTATCAATGAGGGATTTTGACCTCGTTAGTTCATGTATCAACAAAGTTCAAACCAAACATCACTCACAATTCAAAACAAGATTAATTTGGCTTGTAGTCCAGTAATGAGCGAGACTCAGAGTGCATACATCACTCACAATTCAAAACAAGAACCAAGAAAAAAATATCGAGCCTACAACTCTAATATGTTTTAAGCCTGGGATTTTCTTTCACCGAATATGAACATGCTTCAGGGTAACATAGCTAGATAAAAGAAGAGCAGTGACATTCTACCAACATGATATAAATCGAGCCCTTAGTTGGGAAATTCACACACAAAGTTCAAACCAAACATCTGTTTTATCAGCCATACCAATAGGCAGCACACAGCAGGCCCTGTTTCGAAGGGTTACAGGTTTATGACGTATCGATATTCAAAATACAGATACACAGTTACACGAGACTCCCAAAGTTGACAGACATTACATCAAGGGTCACAGTGCAAGTACTGGCATTTCACAGAACAGAGAAGGCCACACACTGGAATACTGCACATGAAGAGACAGGCAGAGATACCTCAGTACCGGTATTTGGTGGAGTAATCTTTGGGAGCAATCACCAGACCACGGCCCTTACGAGCTCCTCTGTAGACAGTCTCCACGATGTCAACAAACTCTTGCTTGTCTTTCATTGCCCAGTTGATCTTGTTGTTGTTTCCTGTCCCAAGATCAATCGTGATGTGCTTGTTGCGGAAGAAGAACATGACCATTGACGGGTCGTACAGCTCGTACATGGTGTTGAAGTCAGGAACCTCGGTGATGTCAACAAGGTAGATCACGGCAAAGTTCTTGATGGTCTCAGCCACCCCTGAGAGCACCTCATCCATCTATACATGAACAAATAGATAGTCAGAAACTCGTAATGAAGTCTAACAACATACAACCATGCTAGATTGACGTAGAACAAAAGCCCCCTAAAAAGTTAAACTGCAAGTGTGCAATCAATAATATAAAACCGCTAAGAAACTGTATTCCTCGCACAAAGTAATAAAACAATTGGCCGTTAATAAAAGAGGGAAATCGCTCATACCTTTACTTCCTATAATGGCTAGTTCTACTTCAACTTAATCAAGCAACCAGTTGTGAACTTCTACAAATATATATGTGAGTTGCAACCTAGCCCTCAGTGCACATAGAAGCTTTACTTCAACAAAAGGAGGCATGCGAAAATCCTCCTCTGCCCTACTACAAATTGAAAATCCTCCCACTTCTACCCTACTCCAAATTGACCAACTATCTTCTGAGACTATGCACCTAAAAAGAATTAAAAGGCAATCAATATATAACATTTATGAAATGACTTGAGAGGTGTATTATTTTGTACGTACAACACATTGAAAGAAGTTGCTGAATGAAAAGGAGAAGCAGAAATCACTGAATTTCCTCGGAATTGCGTGATGGGGTAAATCATGTCAGTAGACAATGGCCAGTTCTACTTCAACTTAACCAAGGAACGGGCTTGAACTACTCCAATTATGTTACAGGCAGAAAAACATATGTGAGCAACTATCTAGCTCATTAAAAATTAGAAGCGTTATTTCAAGAAAAACAGAGACATGCACACGGACGTCCTCCACTTGTGCTACATATCCAAACTAACCACCTATGCTCTGAGGCAATGGAAAGGTGCATGCAGGATGCGTGGATAGTACCTGCATCATCAGCCGAGATTCCTAAAGACCAGCTCAGATATTTGTTGTATTATAACAACACATATTGCAGCTAGTCCCTTAAAGCTTGCTACTCCACGAAATTAACATGAGGGTGAAGTGCTCACAGAAGCTAATTAGCGAAATTAGCATGAGAATTCCTGCCCTAGGGCGAATTTTTTTTTTGCCCGGTTTGAAAAAATCCAAGACCAATTTCAGGTACGACAAAACTAGGGTTTCGTTGGTGGGGGTGGAGTGGGGGTACCGTACCTGCATACAAGTTTCGTCCCAGTCGTGGCCGAAGCGGATTAGCACGAGGCGCTCCTCCTCGGCGAGGATGGCCTGGTCCACGGCTCAGCCGGAGTGCAGGTGGGGGAGCAGGTAAGACATACTATTAGCTCTCGCCGAGATTTGCCGCCGCCGGCTGTGTAAGGCTCAAATTACCAGGAACTCTAGATCATGGCGAGCTCTTGTATTATCTGAGGAAATTTTAAGGAAAATTGAGGATACAAGTGGTGGATCGTGAGCCAAGAGACCCCGAGTTCCGTACGTAGTCTAGGGTTCTAACTAAAGCTAAGATTATGCCAATATTCTTCCTGGTCTCGCCCCTCCTCTCACGTGCCTTATAAGCTACAGTCCACGCGGACAACACTGTTACAGTTCACAACGGTTACAGACAGAAATAACAGTACTTCAGGGTGAAACGGTGAGGATCCATCCGAGCCGTTGAACTGTCTTGATGCATCTTGGCCGTTGGTTATCTGAATCTCTTGTGTCTGTCTTCACTTCTTGAGTATGCTCGTGGCTTGGGTCCTGACAATGCCGCCGCCATGACGATCGCCTTGTCCTCGAGGCGAAAAAGCTTGTGACCTGGAAAAGTCTTGTTCAGAAAGGCTGCGTCTTCCCAAGTTGCATCATCTGGAGCCAAACTTTCCCATTGTACCAAGCATTGCCCCACTGGTGCTTTGTTTCTCTGTATGATGCGACGATCCAGCACTGCAACCGGAATGGTCTTGACGTACCCTTCTGGAGTAACCAGAGGCACATGAGGAAGGGGAACAGCTTGGTGACCAATATGCTTCTTCAGTTGACTGATGTGGAACACTGGATGAATGTTTGTGCCCTCTAGCAGGTCCAGCTTGTAAGCTACCTCTCCCACTCGTTCCAGAATTTTATACGGCCCATAAAACTTTGATCGTAGCTTGAGTGAACCTCTCAGACCAAAAGCATTTTGCCTGTATGGCTGAATTTTTAGAAACACCCTGTCTCCTACTTCCAACTGTCAGTCAGTCCTTTTCCTGTCTGCAAAGTGCTTAATTCTGCTTTGTGCATGCTCCAGATTGGCTTTCAGGCGCTGCATCATGTGTTCTCGCTCTGAAATGGTTAGTTTTGCTTCTGGAGTCAGTAGCTGATCTGTAGCAAACTCTCCAATCTGTGGAGGTTTGTACCCATAGAGTGCCTGAAAGGGAGTGCACTTGAGAGAGGAATGATAGCTGGTGTTATACCACAGTTCTGCCAGCGGCAACCATTTAAACCATTTCTTTGGTTCTTGGAAAACCATGCCCCTGAGATATGCTTCTAAACATTGGTTGACTCGCTCGGTTTGGCCATCTGTTTGTGGGTGTGATGTTGTACTGAACCTAATCTTCACTCCAAAAGCATGGAAAAGTTCTTGGTACAGAGCACTGGTGAAGATGGAGTCTCTGTCAGACACAATGCAAACAGGTAACCCATGCAACTTAATTACATTGTCCATTAGTGCCTGGAAGACTGTTTGCACTGTGTAGGGATGAGCCAATGGGATGAAATGAGAATATTTGGTTAGTCTGTCCACAACTACCAGAATGACTTCTTTGCCCTGGGAATTTGGCAGAGCAGTGATAAAGTCCATTGTTATGTGGGACCAAGCCATATCAGGCACAGGCAATGGTTGGAGAAGTCCAGGAGGGTAGAACACCTCCTGTTCAACTGGCACACAGGGAACTGGCTGACAAACTGTGCAATGTCTTTCTTCATGTTGGGCCAGTAGAACACCTTTTTAATTCTGTAGTATGTTGCTTTAGTGTCTGAATGCCCTCCTATAGCAGAAGAGTGAAAGGTTTGCAACAATTGCTGTCTGAATGGTGTGCTGGCACCCACATAAATTCTGTTGTTATATTTCAGTAAGCCATTGTGAGTGGAAAATTTAGGACTTGGGCCAACATCTGCAGCAACTTTTTGCAAGATCTTATCAGTATCTGTATCTCCTTGATAACTTTTCATCACATCTTCAGTCCAGGCTGGAATCACAGTAGTGATGCTGTTGCAGTGCATTTGAAGTAAGCTATCTCTTCTGGAAAGGGCATCTGCTACTGTATTTTCCTTGCCCTTTTTGTATTCAATGGAATAATCATATTCCAACAGTTTAAGTAGTAGTTTGTGCTGAATTCCTTCAGTTAACCTCTGAATAGTCATGTATTTCAGAGATTGTTGGTCTGTCTTTATGATCAGTTTGTGTCCCCAAACATAGTGTCTCCATTTTTTTAGAGCTAGAATTGCCATGGCTTCTTTTTCATAGATAGACTGAGCTGCAGACTTTGGGCCTAGGATCTTGCTTAAATAAGCAATAGGTCTCCCTTTTTGCATAAGCACTGCCCCAATTCCTTTTGCACATGCATCAGCTTCAATTGTAAAAGGAACAGAGAAATCTGGCATAGCTAAGACAGGACAAGAAGTCATTGTGTGCTTAAGAATTTGAAAAGCCTTGCTTTGTTCAGGTCCCCATTGAAATGCATCTTTTTTGAGCATATCATGCAGTGGTCTGCAAATCTGTCCATAATTTTTCACAAACCTTCTGTAGTATCCAGTCAGACCTAGAAAACCTCTGAGTTTAGTTACATTTGCAGGTTCTGGCCATTCTAGAACTGACTTTATCTTGTCAGGATTAGTAGCTACTCCTTTTTCCAGAGATGATGTGCCCTAAATATGCAACTTGGTCTGTGGCAAAAATGCATTTGGACTGCTTCACATACAACTCATGTTTTCTCAGTATAGTGAAAGTGCTCTCCGAGTGCTTGTAATGTTTTTCCAGAGACTTGCTGAAAACTAACATATCGTCAAAAAAGACCAAAATGCATTTCTCCTTCTCTTCTTCATTTATCTCATCACACACTGTATTCATGAGACTTTGGAAAGTACCTGGTCCACAAGCCAGTCCAAATGGTACTACTGTATATTGATAATGGCCCATGTGTGTCCTGAAAGCAGTTTTTGGAATATCCTCTACGGCCATTCTGATTTGATGATACCCAGACCTCAGATCCAATTTAGAGAACACTTTTGCTCCATGCAGTTCATCTAATAGATCTTCAATAATTGGCATAGGAAATTTGTTTTTATAGTTATGGCATTTAGCTCCCTGTAGTCCACACACAACCTCCATCCACCATCTTTTTTCCTGACCATAATTGCAGGTGAGGAGAAAGGACTAAAACTTTCTTGAATCTCTCCTTTCTTAATCATTTGTTTGATGATCTCCTCCATGGCTGCTTTCTGATAGTGTGGCACTCTATAGGGCCTTAAGTTGGGAGGTTTTGCTCCTTCCTGTAAGATGGTCTTGTGATCACAAGTCCTTGTTGGAGGAAGTGAGATTGACTCTGCAAAAATGTTTGAGAATTTCTGCAAGAGAGGTTGTAATGCCACTGGAGGTGGTGAGGGAATTTTTGTTGGGAATCGTAGCATAATTTTAAAATTTTCCTACGCTCACCAAGATGCATCTATGGAGTCTACTAGCAACGAGGGGAAAGGAGTGCATCTACATACCCTTGTAGATCGCGAGCGGAAGCGTTCCAATGAACGTCGATGACGGAGTCGTACTCGCCGTGATCCAAATCAGCGATGACTGAGTGCCGAACGGACGGCACCTCCGCGTTCAACACACGTACGGTGCAGCGACGTCTCCTCCTTCTTGATCCAGCAAGGGGGAAGGAGAGGTTGATGGAGATCCAGCAGCACGATGGTGTGGTGGTGGATGTAGCGGGTCTCTGGCAGGGCTTCGCCGAGCTTCTGCGAGGGAGAGAGAGAGAGGTGTTGCAGGGGAGGAGGGAGGCGCCCAAGGCTGTAGGTTGCTGCCCTCCCTCCCCCCTTTATATAGGCCCC
>NC_057799.1:636987686-636998484 GCF_018294505.1 Triticum aestivum | reverse complement strand
TGCCAACCCAACAGACACTTTCGGAGATACCCGTAGTGCACCTTTATAGTCACCCAGTTATGTTGTGACGTTTGGCACACCCAAAGCACTCCTACGGTATCCGGGAGTTGCACGATCTCATGGTCTAAGGAAAAGATACTTGACATTGGAAAAGCTCTAGCAAACGAAACTACACGATCTTTTATGCTATGCTTAGGATTGGGTCTTGTCCATCACATCATTCTCCTAATGATGTGATCCCGTTATCAATGACATCCAATGTCCATAGTCAGGAAACCATGACTATCTGTTGATCAACGAGCTAGTCAACTAGAGGCTTACTAGGGACACGTTGTGGTCTATGTATTCACACATGTATTACGATTTCCGGACAATACAATTATAGCATGAATAATAGACAATTACCATGAACAAAGAAATATAATAATAACCATTTATTATTGCCTCTAGGGCATATTTCCAACAGTCTCCCACTTGCACTAGAGTGAATAATCTAGTTACATTGTGATGAATCGAACACCCATTGCGTCCTGGTGTTGATCATGTTTTGCCCTAGGGAGAGGTTTAGTCAACGGATCTGCTACATTCAGGTCCGTGTGTACTTTACAAATATCTATGTCTCCATTTTGAACACTTTCACGAATGGAGTTGAAGCGACGCTTGATATGTCTGGTCTTCCTGTGAAACCTGGGCTCCTTCGCAAGGGCAATGGCTCCAGTGTTGTCACAGAAGAGAGTCATCGGGCCCGACGCATTGGGAATCACCCCTAGGTCGGTAATGAACTCCTTCATCCAGACTGCTTCCTGTGCTGCCTCCGAGGCTGCCATGTACTCCGCTTCACATGTAGATCCCGCCACGACGCTTTGCTTGCAACTGCACCAGCTTACTACTCCTCCATTCAAAATATACACGTATCCGGTTTGTGACTTCGAGTCATCCAGATCTGTGTCGAAGCTAGTGTCGACGTAACCCTTTACGACGAGCTCTTCGTCACCTCCATAAACGAGAAACATATCCTTAGTCCTTTTCAGGTACTTCAGGATATTCTTGACCGCTGTCCAGTGTTCCATGCCGGGATTACTTTGGTACCTTCCTACCAAACTTACGGCAAGGTTTACATCAAGTCTGGTACACAGCATGGCATACATAATAGACCCTATGGCCGAGGCATAGGGGATGACACTCATCTTTTCTATATCTTCTGCCGTGGTCGGGCATTGAGCCGTGCTCAATTGCACACCTTGCAATACAGGCAAGAACCCCTTCTTGGACTGATCCATACTGAACTTCTTCAATATCTTGTCAAGGTATGTACTCTGTGAAAGACCAATGAGGCGTCTTGATCTATCTCTATAGATCTTGATGCCTAATACATAAGCAGCTTCTCCAAGGTCCTTCATTGAAAAACACTTATTCAAATAGGCCTTAATACTTTCCAAGAATTCTATATCATTTCCCATCAATAATATGTCATCCACATATAATAAGAGAAATGCTGCAGAGCTCCCACTCACTTTCTTGTATACACAGGCTTCTCCATAAGTCTGTGTAAACCCAAACGCTTTGATCAACTCATCAAAGCGAATGTTCCAACTCCGAGATGCTTGCACCAGCCCATAGATTGAGCGCTGGAGCTTGCATACTTTGTTAGCATTCTTAGGATCGACAAAACCTTCCGGCTGCATCATATACAACTCTTCCTTAAGGAAGCCGTTAAGGAATGCCGTTTTGACGTCCATCTGCCATATCTCATAATCATAGTATGCGGCAATTGCTAACATGATTCGGACTGACTTCAGCTTCGCTACGGGTGAGAAAGTCTCATCGTAGTCAACCCCTTGAACTTGTCGATAACCCTTGGCGACAAGTCGAGCCTTATAGATGGTCACATTACCATCCGCGTCTGTCTTCTTCTTAAAGATCCATTTGTTTTCTATGGCTCGCCGCTCATCGGGCAAGTCAGTCAAAGTCCATACTTTGTTTTCATACATGGATTCTATCTTGGATTTCATGGCTTCTAGCCATTTGTTGGAATCCAGGCCCGCCATCGCTTCTTCATAGTTCGAAGGTTCACCATTGTCTAACAACATGATTTCCAGGACAGGGTTGCTGTACCACTCTGGTGCGGAACGTGTCCTTGTGGACCTACGAGGTTCAGTAGTAACTTGATCCGAAGCTTCATGATCATCATCATTAACTTCCTCCCCAGTTGGTGCAGGCACCGCAGGAACATCTTCCCGCGCTGCGCTACTTTCCGGTTCGGAAGGGGTGACTATCACCTCATCAAGTTCCACTTTCCTCCCACTCAATTCTTTCGAGAGAAACTCCTTCTCCAGAAAGGACCCGTTCTTGGCAACGAAGATCTTGCCTTCGGATCTGAGGTAGAAGGTATACCCAATAGTTTCCTTAGGGTATCCTATGAAGACGCATTTTTCCGACTTGGGTTCGAGCTTTTCAGGTTGAAGTTTCTTGACATAAGCATCGCATCCCCAAACTTTCAGAAACGACAGCTTAGGTTTCTTCCCAAACCATAATTCATACGGTGTCGTCTCAACGGATTTAGACGGAGCCCTATTTAAGGTGAATGCGGCAGTCTCTAAAGCATAGCCCCAAAATGAGAGCGGTAAATCGGTAAGAGACATCATAGATCGCACCATATCCAATAGAGTGCGATTACGACGTTCGGACACACCATTTCTCTGAGGTGTTCCAGGCGGCGTGAGTTGTGAAACTATTCCACATTTCCTTAAGTGTGTACCAAATTCGTGACTTAAATATTCTCCACCACGATCTGATCGTAAGAATTTTATTTTCCTGTCACGTTGATTCTCAACTTCACTCTGAAATTCCTTAAACTTTTCAAAGGTTTCAGACTTGTGTTTCATTAGGTAGACATACCCATATCTACTTAAGTCATCAGTGAGAGTGAGAACATAACGATACCCTCCGCGAGCCTCAACACTCATTGGACCGCACACATCGGTATGTATGATTTCCAATAAGTTGGTCGCTCGCTCCATTGTTCCGGAGACGGAGTCTTGGTCATCTTACCCATGAGGCATGGTTCGCACGTGTCAAATGATTTATAATCAAGAGACTCCAAAAGTCCATCTGCATGGAGCTTCTTCATGCGCTTGACACCAATGTGACCAAGGCGGCAGTGCCACAAGTATGTGGGACTATCGTTATCAACTTTACATCTTTTGGTATTCACATTATGAACATGTGTAACATCACGTTCGAGATTCATCAAAAATAAACCATTGACCAGCGGGGCATGACCATAAAACATATCTCTCAAATAAATAGAACAACCATTATTCTCGGATTTAAATGAGTAGCCATCTCAAATTAAACGAGATCCAGATACAATGTTCATGCTCAAAGCTGGCACTAAATAACAATTATTGAGGTTTAAAACTAATCCCGTGGGTAGATGCAGAGGTAGCGTGCCGACGGCGATCACATCGACCTTGGAACCATTCCCGACGCGCATCGTCACCTCGTCCTTCGCCAGTCTCCGTTTATTCCGTAGTTCCTGTTTTGAGTTACAAATATGAGCAACCGCACCGGTATCAAATACCCAGGAGCTACTACGAGTACTGGTAAGGTACACATCAATTACATGTATATCACATATACCTTTGGTTTTGCCGGCCTTCTTCTTGTCCGCTAAGTATTTGGGGCAGTTCCGCTTCCAGTGACCACTTCCCTTGCAATAAAAGCACTCAGTTTCAAGCTTGGGTCCATTCTTCGACTTCTTCCCGGCAACTGGCTTACCGGGCGCGGCAACTCCCTTGCCGTCCTTCTTGAAGTTCTTCTTACCCTTGCCCTTTTTGAACTTAGTGGTTTTATTCACCATCAACACTTGATGTTCTTTTCTGATTTCTACCTCCGCTGATGTCAGCATCGAATATACCTCAGGAATGGTCTTTTCCATCCCCTGCATATTGGAGTTCATCACAAAGCTCTTGTAGCTTGGTGGAAGCGACTGGAGGATTCTGTCAATGACCGCGTCATCCGGGAGATTAACTCCCAGCTGAGTTAAGCGGTTGTGCAACTCAGACATTCTGAGTATGTGCTCACTAACAGAACTGTTCTCCTCCATCTTACAGCTGAAGAACTTGTCGGAGACATCATATCTCTCGACCCGGGCATGAGCTTGGAAAACCATTTTCAGCTCCTCGAACATCTCATATGCTCCATGTTTCTCAAAATGCTTTTGGAGACCCGGTTCTAAGCTGTAAAGCATGCCGCACTGAACGAGGGAGTAATCATCAGCACGTGTTTGCCAAGCCTTCATAACGTCTTGGTTCTCAGGGATTGGTGCTTCACCTAGCGGTGCTTCTAAGACATAATCTTTCTTGGCTACTATGAGGATGAGCCTCAGGTTCCGGACCCAGTCCGTATAATTGCTGCCATCATCTTTCAGCTTGATTTTCTCTAGGAACGCGTTGAAATTGAGGACAACGTTGGCCATTTGATCTACAAGACATAGTGTAAAGATTTTAGACTAAGTTCATGATAATTAAGTTCATCTAATCAAATTATTTAATGAACTCCCACTCAGATAGACATCCCTCTAGTCATCTAAGTGAAACATGATCCGAGTTCAACTAGGCCGTGTCCGATCATCACGTGAGACGGACTAGTCAAGATCGGTGAACATCTCCATGTTGATCGTATCTTCTATACGACTCATGCTCGACCTTTCGGTCCTCCGTGTTCCGAGGCCATGTCTGTACATGCTAGGCTCGTCAAGTCAACCTAAGTGTATTGCGTGTGTTCCGAGGCCATGTCTGTACATGCTAGGCTCGTCAACACCCGTTGTATTCGAACGTTAGAATCTATCACACCTGATCATCACGTGGTGCTTCGAAACAACGAACCTTCGCAACGGTGCACAGTAGGGTGAACACTTTCTTGAAATTATTATAAGGGATCATCTTACTTACTACCGTCGTTCTAAGCAAATAAGATGCAAAAACATGATAAACATCACATGCAATCAAACAGTGACATGATATGGCCAATATCATTATGCTCCTTTGATCTCCATCTTCGGGGCACCATGATCATCTTCGTCACCGGCATGACACCATGATCTCCATCATCATGATCTCCATCATTGTGTCTTCATGAAGTCGTCACGCCAACGATTACTTCTACTTCTATGGCTAACGCGTTTAGCAACAAAGTAAAGTAATTTACATGGCGTTATTCAATGACACGCAGGTCATACAAAATAATAAAGACAACTCCTATGGCTCCTGCCGGTTGTCATACTCATCGACATGCAAGTCATGATTCCTATTACAAGAATATGATCAATCTCATACATCACATATATCATTCATCACATCTTCTGGCCATATCACATCACATAGCACTTGCTGCAAAAACAAGTTAGACGTCCTCTAATTGTTGTTGCAAGTTTTTACGTGGTTTGTAGGTTTCTAGCAAGAACGTTTTCTTACCTACGTATGACCACAACGTGATTTGCCAATTTCTATTTACCCTTCATAAGGACCCTTTTCATCGAATCCGTTCCGACTAAAGTAGGAGAGACAGACACCCGCTAGCCACCTTATGCAACTAGTGCATGTCAGTCGGTGGAACCTGTCTCACGTAAGCGTACGTGTAAGGTCGGTCCGGGCCGCTTCATCCTACAATGCCGCCGAAACAAGAAACGACTAGTAGCGGCAAGAAGAATTAGCAAACTCAACGCCCACAACTGCTTTGTGTTCTACTCGTGCATAGTAACTACGCATAGGCCTGGCTCATGATGCCACTGTTGGGAATCGTAGCATAATTTTAAACTTTTCCTACGCTCACCAAGATGCATCTATGGAGTCTACTAGCAACGAGGGGAAAGGAGTGCATCTACATACCCTTGTAGATCGCGAGCGGAAGCGTTCCAATGAACGTGGATGACGGAGTCGTACTCGCCGTGATCCAAATCAGCGATGACCGAGTGCCGAACGGACGGCACCTCCGCGTTCAACACACGTACGGTGCAGCGACGTCTCCTCCTTCTTGATCCAGCAAGGGGGGAGGAGAGGTTGATGGAGATCCAGCAGCACGACGGCGTGGTGGTGTATGTAGCGGGTCTCCGGCAGGGCTTCGCCGAGCTTCTGCGAGAGAGAGAGAGAGAGGTGTAGCAGGGAGGAGGGAGGCGCCCAAGGTTGTAGGTTGCTGCCCTCCCTCCCCCCCTTTATATAGGCCCCCTGGGGGGGGCGCCGGCCCTAGAGATGAGATCTCATGGAGGGGCGGCGGCCAAAGGGGGGAAAGGGGTTGCCTTGCCCCCCAAGGCAAGGGGGAAGCCCCCCCACCCTAGGGTTCCCAACCCTAGGCGCATGGGGGGAGGCCCATGGGGGGGCGCCCAGCCCACTAGGGGCTGGTTCTCTTCCACTTTCAGCCCATGGGGCCCTCCGGGATAGGTGGCCCCACCCGGTGGACCCCCGGGACCCTTCCGGTGGTCCCGGTACAATACCGGTAACCCCCGAAACTTTCCCGGTGGCCGAAACTTGACTTCCTATATATAATTCTTCACCTCCGGACCATTCCGGAACCTCTCGTGACGTCCGGGATCTCATCCGGGACTCCGAACAACTTTCGGGTTTCCGCATACACATATCTCTACAACCCTAGCGTCACCGAACCTTAAGTGTGTAGACCCTACGGGTTCGGGAGACATGCAGACATGACCGAGACGCCTCTCCGGTCAATAACCAACAGTGGGATCTGGATACCCATGTTGGCTCCCACATGTTCCACGATGATCTCATCGGATGAACCACGATGTCGAGGATTCAGTCAATCCCGTATACAATTCCCTTTGTCAATCGGTATGTTACTTGCCCGAGATTCGATCATCGGTATCCCAATACCTTGTTCAATCTCGTTACCGGCAAGTCTCTTTACTCGTACCGCAATGCATGATCCCGTGACTAACGCCTTAGTCACATTGAGCTCATTATGATGATGCATTACCGAGTGGGCCCAGAGATACCTCTCCGTCACACGGAGTGACAAATCCCAGTCTCGATCCGTGCCAACCCAACAGACACTTTCGGAGATACCCGTAGTGCACCTTTATAGTCACCCAGTTACGTTGTGATGTTTGGCACACCCAAAGCACTCCTACGGTATCCGGGAGTTGCACGATCTCATGGTCTAAGGAAAAGATACTTGACATTGGAAAAGCTCTAGCAAACGAAACTACACGATCTTTTATGCTATGCTTAGGATTGGGTCTTGTCCATCACATCATTCTCCTAATGATGTGATCCCGTTATCAATGACATCCAATGTCCATAGTCAGGAAACCATGACTATCTGTTGATCAACGAGCTAGTCAACTAGAGGCTTACTAGGGACACGTTGTGGTCTATGCATTCACACATGTATTACGATTTCTGGACAATACAATTATAGCTTGAATAATAGACAATTACCATGAACAAAGAAATATAATAATAACCATTTATTATTGCCTTTAGGGCATATTTCCAACAATTTTGTTGTTCTCTGTTTGCACTTCATTTATTTGTAGTATATATCCCATAACACCTTTCTGTAGTAGTTTTTCCATTCTAGCTGCTGACAGCAGACAATGCTTTTTAGGTATAGTATGGTCAAATAGTGTCACTGGCTGGCCCTGTTTTGTGACTACCAGCAATCTTTCCACTAAGTCCAAACAGATAGGACTGTATTGGTAAATCCAGTCTGCCCCTAAAATGATGTCATAAGATTGTAAATCCAATACTCTGAAACTACTACAGAAAGTATGTCCTTGGATCTTAAAATCCATTTGTGGGACCTTTGACAGTGAGAATAATTTTCCCCCACCAGCAACAGTAACTTTCCTGGGTTGTATTGGTTGCTGATGACAATTGCTCTTTATCACAAACTCTTTGCTAATAAAGGTGTCAGGCGATCCACTGTCAAATAGAGCTGTAGCTTTCTTTCCCGCAATCTCTATGATCAATGATAGTGTATTTGGTCCAGGAGTGCCTTCTGCAACATGTACTGAGATATGCATTGCTTGAGCAGGTGTTTCTACAGTATTGTTGTTCTTTTCCTTGTCAGGTGTGTTTGGAGCAGTGTGATAAGCTTGTTCTGCAACTGCATTTTCTTCTGCATTGTCACTGTCCTCATCTTCATCCAGTTCTTGCAGAATATGGAGAGTTTTTCCAATTTTGCACTTATGTTGTCTTGTCCATGGTTCTCTACAGTACCAGCAGGCTCTGGCATCCTTTGGAAAAGGAACAGTGTACTTTTCTTGAGGAGGTACTTGCACTTGTAGTGGAGCTGATTGGTTCTTATAAGAAGGGGAGTAGTTTCTGGATCTGTAAGCTGGAGGACATTGAACCTTCCTAGCAGCTGCAGCCTTCTCATATACTTTTGCATACCAATAAGCTTCTATAATACCAGTAGGTTTCTGTCCACAAACTTCATGTTTGATATCACTTCTTAAACCTCCAATGAAACAACTGAGTAAGAAATTTTCTTGCAAACAGGGGGGATCTCTCTTAACTAGAGCTACACACTGTTCAAAACTGTCAATGTAGTGGGCAACTGTATTTGTCTGCTGTATGTTTTTTAACAATTCCACAGCTTCATGGACACTGGCTTCTGAGAACCTCTCAGCTATCATTTGGCAGAATTGTTGCCAGGTCACCATCTGCCATGGCACACATATGTTCTTCAGCCAATTTGCTGCTCTGCCTTGTAAATGTCCAGTTGCCAGGTTTACCCACTGTTCATAAGGAGTGCCAGACATATCAAATAATTTTTCACATGCTATTAACCACCCAACAGGATCTTCTCCACTGAAAAGAGGAATTTCCAGCCTTGGTCCTTTGAGGACTGCTTAAGCAAAATATGAGGGACCTCCTAACTAAGTAGCATGCTGATTTCTCTGCAAATCATACAAATTTCCCACTGCTTGATATACAGGAGGGAGTCCTTGAGCAGTTGTTGTCATATTAATATATTGACCAGTGCTGGGATTGTATGTATGAGGTGGAGAGAAAAGTGGAGCAGTTATAGGAGCAAAGTAACCACTGTTACCAGAGAAACCCAGGGTATGAGGTTGCACTGTGGCATTTGTGCTAACTGAAGCCATTCTGAATTGTCCCCCTCCTTGTGTTTCTTGTTGTTTGTCACTGATTACTCTGGTGCTTTCACTGAACAAGGATGCATGAGGTAGACTAGTAGTTAGTCCTGTTATAGTTGTGCTTGGTACTTTCTCCTGAACTCTGAACTCTTGCTCCAGGTTTCTGGACATTGGTTCTGAAAACAGGGTTGTGCTGTCCTGAACTGTGACTGGACGTTGGGCATTAGCACCTGCTTGGTTAGTGTGCTCTTGCTATTTTGGATCTGGTGTGAGTATCTCCGTTTTCTGCGATCCAATGTTCATGTTCTGCAAAATTAGCTGTAAAGTCTGATGAATCCCATCAGTCATTTCAGAAAATTTTGCTTCCACTCGCGGCATGGTCACCATTTCTGACCGAATTTTTGTTACTTCTTGTTTAAGATCCTGTAGACCTTCTAACTCCGCTGGCAAATCTGCTACTTCTTTCTCTACTCTGTCCACCGTAATCTGTACCTTTGCTCTTGTGTCGGCCATTCTGCCCGAAGATGAACTGCGACCGAAGATTTGTTCCGCCTGCCTCACGCTAAACGGACCAACTCTTCTGGCGCACGGATCTCGTCAGATCCTGGAATTTTACCACCAAGAGAAGATCTCTCAGCAACCGGATCAGACTCGATGATCTGCACCCGAATGTCACCGCACTACTAGGAAAAGGCCTACTAGTGGCGCACCAGTTTTGCCTACTAATGGCGAACTACTGGTGCGCCACTAGTACCACGCCACTAGTATTAAATACTAATGGCGCACCACTGGTGCGCCATTAGTATCTGGTATACTAATGGCGGGTGCGCCATTAGTATAGCCCACGGTGCGCTCGTATACTAATGGCGCACCACATGGAAGTGCGCCATTAGTATCTCGTATACTAATGGCGCACCACATAGAAGTGCGCCATTAGTAACAATTTTTTTTTAAAAAAAATCAGTTTTTTTTTCGTTTTTTTTCTGAATCTCGGGTCAATATGGCTTAATCTCGGGTCAATATGCTTAATCTCAAGTCAAATCGCACTCTGTGGTCAAACTTCCCGAAAGGCCACGCATCCTCACACTACTCCAGCCTGAGCACGCTTAACTTCACCAGCTCACTTCACAGGCACTTGTTGATATATCTACATATCAATCCTATTAAACCTTGTTGATGTCTAGGACTTTGTTCATGTTCATGAGTATGATGAAATTTTGAAAAATATTTCAAACTTCCCGGTCATATTACGTATCATTTTTTGAAAAAAAATTCCAAAAAAAATTCAACATAAACTTTTTTTTCTGTTACTAGTGGCGCACCTAGCAAACGGTGCGCCACTAGTAAGTTTGAATTTTTTTTGCCTCTAGATCTTGAAAGCCCCGTAACTTTTTTTCTATTAGGTTTTTGAGGATTTTGAAAATGTTTAACGGGGTTCCCCATGTTAAATTCGGATGTAACTTTTTGAGTAGATGATTTTTCATATATAAAACTTTTTAATCCGAGTTCGTATGCAAAAGTTATGCCCATTTTACGAATTCCAGAGAGATTTTGCAAATAAAGTCGAAATTCATATTTGTAAATTTTCCCAACAAGTAGACCACATATCACATGGGAAACTTATTTTCTTTTATTTTTTTGATATTTCCATCATTTTCTTTTATTTTTTTGAAAACT
>NC_057799.1:636972862-636987276 GCF_018294505.1 Triticum aestivum | reverse complement strand
CCATTAGTAGTTTTTCAAAAAAAAGAAAAAATTTAAACAAAGTTTGTAACGAAATTACTAATGGCGCACCGTGGGAGTGGTGCGCCATTACTAGTTCAACTAGTAATGGCGCACCACACCCACGGTGCGCCATTAGTAGTTTAAAGAAAACAATTTGAAAAAAAATAAAACAAAATTACTAATGGCGTACCGTGGGAGTGGTGCGCCATTACTAGTTCAACTAGTAATGGCGCACTGTCCCCTGGTGCGCCATTACTAGTTCACTGTCCCCTGGTGCGCCATTAGTAATTTTGAAAAAAAATATTTTTTTTTACTAGTGGCGCACCGTGGATGTGGTGCGCCATTAGTATTTGGACACTAATGGCGCACCAACACATGGTGCGCCATTAGTATATAGTAGTGGCGTACCACATGTGTGGTGCGCTATTAGTGTCCATTCCATCTATAGCCCTTTTCCTAATAGTGCCGCCGCCACCCAACACCGCCGCCGCGAACTGGGAGGGACGGGAGGGATTTTATGAGAGATCCCAACCTCCAGTTCTCCTCAGCCCGATTCGCTGCCATTGCTCAATCGCCGAGGAAAATTCCGGTGCTCTGATATCCTTGTAAGGCTCAAATTACCAGGAACTCTAGATCATGGCGAGCTCTTGTATTATCTGAGGAAATTTTGAGGAAATTTGAGGATACAAGTGGTGGATCGTGAGCCAAGAGACCCCGAGTTCCGTACGTAGTCTAGGGTTCTAACTAAAGCTAAGATTATGCCAATATTCTTCCTAGTCTCACCCCTTCTCTCGCGTGCCTTATAAGCTACAGTCCACGCGGACAACACTGTTACAGTTCACAACGGTTACAGACAGAAATAACAGTACTTCAGGGTGAAACGGTGAGGATCCATCCGAGCCGTTGAACTGTCTTGATGCATCTTGGCCGTTGGTTATCTGAATCTCTTGTGTCTGTCTTCACTTCTTCAGTATGCTCGTGGCTTGGGTCCTGACAGGCTGGTTCTCTTCTTCGCGAGAAAGATATGCCGAGTCGACAACGGGCGTGCCTATAAATATCCTCTACTCCAAAGGATCGGGTGTCCGACTCCGGCTGCTCCTCGCACTCACAGTCCAACCGTTAGATACAAGATCTAGGACAGGGACGGGGTGCTGGGAGCCGGAGGGGGAGGGTGGGCGGGGCGGAGAGAGCGAGGAAGCGAATAGAAAGGTGTGTCTGGTCCGGGAGGCAAGTAGGGTGTGTCTGGTCCGGGAGGAAGAGAATAGAAAGGTGTGGAAGGGAAGGGAGGGAGGCCCGCTCTCCGCGCTGCCGATCATGGGCCCATCACAAGCCGGTCCGTTTAGCGCACGTCATTGGTTTTACTTTTGAAAATAATAATAGAAAATACATGTATCTCAGGCCAAAAAGATTATTTCCCCTTTTTTAGAATTTTGAAATCCCGCTGGAAGATTTTCTCAGGCATATGTATGAAATAAACTAGTAACAAAATTTGTGAAAATGCCTCCATGTGTCACTTTTGTTTTTGTTTTTTTGTTAAAAATAGTGGCCTTCCCGTTCAATTTCATTTAACAGAAAGCATGATTCATATACAAGCAAGCTAATCAAAACAAGAAACAAAGTTCATGGAAGGCATCTCGGTTACAACACAGCCAAACAACACACCGGTCACAAGGATGGAAAAGCATAAGTATGTGGTAGGTAATCCAAGAGAGATGATTGTCTTCAATGACGGTCTTTCTCTGATATGAATCTAGAGTTCCTGTTCGTTATGGTTGGTCCCTGTCGGGAGCCATGGTGTCTTGGGTCCCTCGACAAAGTGTGTGGGAGGTGCCGAATGGAAGATTTACGCTTTGGCGTCAATGGTGACGATGCTTGCGGATGGCATGTCCCACTTGGGGGCACCGATTTGACTACCCTTCCCACCCCTTTAGACAACACTCGGGGTGAAAATCCTCGTGGCGGCGGCAAGGTGCGTCATGTCCCTTTTGCGTGTGTCATCGATGTATGTGGGCGATCCCTAGTCGCGGTGACACATTCGGGTTGGCTTCGAGCTCCTTTCGGCTCCACCTCGATTCCGGCGACTAGTGGCCTCCTTTGCACATACCTTTTGCACGCGACAACGTCGTCTCTTTGTTCTTTGCTTGTCGGTAGGGTCGGACCTCCTTCGTACGGATCGAGGGGTAAGAGGGTCCTCTTTGGTGGAAGGTTGGTGGTGATCATGCGACGGAAGCCGATGCGTTATTCCAAGTGACACGTGGTTGTGTGCTGACGACGGCCCCGTGTCCACCTCGAGGCGGACTGTCTTCTCATGTAGTTCGTTCTGGGGGACATGCTGGAGACGTCTAGTAGTGCACTTTGGTGCTTGTTAGCGTTTTCAGATTGTTTTGCCTTTGTTTCTTTATATCAGCTTACATCCGCCTCTCAAGCCTCCCAAGGGGTTGCCCTGGACTTTGATTCAACGCTTCTATAGTTGGAGCATTAAGAGCATCTCCACTCGTTCGGCTCCCCAGCGCACCGGCCGACGCTGGTTTGGCTCTTTGGCCGACGATTTTTGGCCCTGGGGCGATCTAGTTCCCAGCCACGCTCCCATGTGTCGTTCCCAAGATGCTTATAAATTCAAACTTTGACATTTCCCGCTACCCAAAAAAACGCCACAAGTTCGGCGATCAGCGGCCGCCACCTAGTTCGGCGATCACCATGCCATTCGGCGATCAAACACTCGAAAGTTCGGCGTTCAAAAGGAAGGACGCGTAGGCAATGCATCAAACGGCGGCGTTGCCCTCCGGTGTCGGACTGGCGGGAGTCGGCGTGCGCGGGCTAGTCGGCGTCGGCGCGGCTTCTGTGCTGGGCGTCGTGGAGGCATCATCGCTCGGGCTTGGCGGCGGCGTTGGAGTCGGCGTGGGAGTTGGCGCGGTCGTCGATGGCATCTGGTTCAAGATGAGGCCGCGCCCCGCCAGGTACCACGCCTTGACCTGCTCGTCCATCGTTGAGATGTCCGCCCCCATCAGGAATGTCAGGTCGGTGTTCCTCTTCTTCGCGGCGACGTTAGACCGGAGTAGGTCGAGCTTGACGGCGCTGTTCGCCATCAACACCGACCATCAATCCTCGGATTTCTCTTCCCTCTGGGTGGCGTGGTTCTTGGCGTCGGCGATGCACTGCTCGATGGACGCTTGCAGCCGGCGCGGCGTCCTTCGCCGTCTTGGCTCGTTTGTTGCCGTCTAGGCGCCCATCAACCGCGCACGGCGTCGACGCGTCCGGCTTGTACGCCTCATTGGCCTTAGCGAGGGTGCGCCGGACATCCGCCCACTTCTTGCACTTCTCGATCCGAGAGAACACGTGGAGGTACTTAAACTCTTGGTCGGTGCTGCTGTCCTGGTGGTACATGGCGAACATCTGAATCATCTGCGCTGAAGAACAAGTGTCAGTGACGCACACGACGAAAAAGAGCGTGCAAGTGCATCTAGTGCCCCTTACTGATTTTGGTGTATTGAAGACTTATAGGTTAAGGGACTAATGTGTTTATGAGTGTACACAGGTCTATAAGTCTATAAGGAGTTTGATATTTACAGAGAAAGTCGACCCCTAAAAATGAAGTTCTTCGACTGAAGACTTTGGATTTCTAAAGACTTTCTGAAGACTTTGAAAGCGAAGAAATTGGTGTGACCTTGAAGACTTGGTATTCATTTGAGGAACATGAAGCGTGAAGACTTTTATTTTCGTAGTTTCATTTTCTCTTTCTTGAGTCATAGGAAGCACCGTACTGTTAAAGGGGGTCGAGGAAATACTAAGGAAAAATTTCCATGTGATGCTCATCTCAAAATCCTACACCTACCAATCCCTTCGAGTGAAGCCATTGGAAATCTCATACAGTTCAGTCATATTCTTCAGTGACAGAGACGAAGTTCTTCTGGTCTCTGAGGAATTTGTTCTGACTGAGGAGTTAGGAATTCGCCAGTGCGGATTGCCTACACAGTGAGGAACATGATAGCTCTGAGGAATTTGATACTCAAATTTCCGACCGTTGCTGTGCTATGCGCCAGCTGTCCCAAAATATCTACCCACCTAACGGTCATATCATTGAAGGGCATTTATGTCTTATCATGTCGGGCTGCTCCCTAGGCTATAAATAGCCGCCCCCACAACCACTAGCTGGTTGGCTGCTCCGAGAGAAACTGACACTTGTCATTTGAGAGCATCCCATCCTCCGAGGACTTTGAGTGAAAATCATCAAGTGAGGAAAACCCAAACCCAAACACCTACAAACCCAAAGTGATTGAGCATCACTGAAGAGATTGATCCTGCGTGGATCCGACGCTTGTTACCTTTGAAGACTGTGCTTCTTCCAGACGGTTAGGCGTCATGGTCTAGAGCATCCAAGAGGAATTGTGGACCGCCGAGTGACCGAGTTTGTGAAGGTTCGGAAGTCACCTGAAGACTTACCACGAGTGATTGGGCGAGGTCTGTGTGACCTTAGCTCAAGGAGAATACGGCGAGGACTGTGTGTCCGGGACTATGTGCCCTCAGGTTTAAATACCTAGCCGCTCCAACCAGATGTACAACTGAGACAGCAGTTGGAACTGGTCTACCAAATCATTGTCTTCACTAAAGCTTACTGGTGCTATTTCCTCAACTCTTTCATCTCCTCATTACAGCTGTTGTGTGCTTGTTCATATCTATTTGAAGACTTTGACTGAAGACTTTCTCAATTTCCTCAGTTCAATTTCTTCAGTTTGTTTGTCTTTATCCTGTGTTATCCTGTGTTTACGCTTTCTGTACTCTGTGCTAGTCTTCATTTCATCATGATGACCATGCTTGTGTTCTGTTATGTTTACTTTTGAGTACTTATTCCGCTGCAAGTAGTTCTTCGCTAAGGAATTTCCTCACCTGCAATTTTCTCAGTGAAGAATTCATAAAAATCGCCTATTCACCCCCCCTCTAGTCGATATAACGTACTTTCAGAGCGAGAACCGACATTTGTGCATACCTGACCCTCGACGTTGGCACCGCTTTCTGGGCGAGCCGTGACCTCCTTGACGATCCCATGTCATTTGTTGCAGGCTGTTTGGATGAGCGCCCAATGGTTCGCCATGGCCTTCGAGCCGTGCTGCATGTGGATGCTGGCGAAGTAGGAGTCGACCAACTTGCGCTCATCGAACTCCGACTTGATGCGCTCCCAGTTCGTGTCTGTGTTGTGGTTCGTGCCGGTGATCGGGTTGAGGCAGACGGTCTTCCATGCGTCGGCGAGGCACTCGTCTTCTTTGGACGCCCACTTGACGCGCGGCTCGTCGGTCCTGGCCGCCCGCTTCTTCTCTTTCCATTTCCTCGCCGGAGCAGGCGCTGGCTGTTGGGAATTGTAGCATAATTTTAAAATTTTCCTACGCTCACCAAGATGCATCTATGGAGTCTACTAGCAACGAGGGGAAAGGAGTGCATCTACATACCCTTGTAGATCGCGAGCGGAAGCGTTCCAATGAACGTGGATGACGGAGTCGTACTCGCCGTGATCCAAATCACCGATGACCGAGTGCCGAACGGACGGCACCTCCGCGTTCAACACACGTACGGTGCAGCGACGTCTCCTCCTTCTTGATCCAGCAAGGGGGAAGGAGAGGTTGATGGAGATCCAGCAGCACGATGGCGTGGTGGTGGATGTAGGGGTCTCCGGCAGGGCTTCGCCGAGCTTCTGCGAGAGAGAGAGAGAGAGGTGTTGCAGGGGAGGAGGGAGGCGCCCAAGGCTGTCTTATTGCTGCCCTCCCTCCCCCCCTTTATATAGGCCCCCTGGGGGGGCGCCGGCCCTAGAGATGAGATCTCATGGGGGGGCGGCGGCCAAAGGGGGGGGAAGGGGTTGCCTTGCCCCCCAAGGCAAGGGGGAAGTCCCCCCACCCTAGGGTTCCCAACCCTAGGCGCATGGGGGGAGGCCCATGGGGGGCGCCCAGCCCACTAGGGGCTGGTTCCCTTCCACTTTCAGCCCATGGGGCCCTTGGGATAGGTGGCCCCACCCGGTGGACCCCCGGGACCCTTCCGGTGGTCCCGGTACAATACCGGTAACCCCCGAAACTTTCCCGGTGGCCGAAACTGGACTTCCTATATATAATTCTTCACCTCCGGACCATTCCGGAACCTCTCGTGACGTCCGGGATCTCATCCGGGACTCCGAGCAACTTTCGGGTTTCCGCATACACATATCTCTACAACCCTAGCGTCACCGAACCTTAAGTGTGTAGACCCTACGGGTTCGGGAGACATGCAGACATGACCGAGACGCCTCTCCGGTCAATAACCAATAGCGGGATCTGGATACCCATGTTGGCTCCCACATGTTCCACGATGATCTCATCGGATGAACCACGGTGTCGAGGATTCAATCAATCCCGTATGCAATTCCCTTTGTCAATCGGTATGTTACTTGCCCGAGATTCGATCGTCGGTATCCCAATACCTTGTTCAATCTCGTTACCGGCAAGTCTCTTTACTCATACCGCAATGCATGATCCCGTGACTAACGCCTTAGTCACATTGAGCTCATTATGATGATGCATTACCGAGTGGGCCCAGAGATACCTCTTCGTCACACGGAGTGACAAATCCCAGTCTCGATCCGTGCCAACCCAACAGACACTTTCGGAGATACCCGTAGTGCACCTTTATAGTCACCCAGTTACGTTGTGACGTTTGGCACACCCAAAGCACTCATACGGTATCCGGGAGTTGCACGATCTCATGGTCTAAGGAAAAGATACTTGACATTGGAAAAGCTCTAGCAAACGAAACTACACGATCTTTAATGCTATGCTTATGATTGGGTCCTGTCCATCACATCATTCTCCTAATGATGTGATCCCGTTATCAATGACATCCAATGCCCATAGTCAGGAAACCATGACTATCTGTTGATCAACGAGCTAGTCAACTAGAGGCTTACTAGGGACACGTTGTGGTCTATGTATTCACACATGTATTACCATTTCCGGACAATACAATTATAGCATGAACAATAGACGATTATCATGAACAAAGAAATATAATAATAACCTTTTATTATTGCCTCTAGGGCATATTTCCAACAGTCTCCCACTTGCACTAGAGTCAATAATCTAGTTACATTGTGATGAATCGAACACCCATTGCGTCCTGGTGTTGATCATGTTTTGCCCTAGGGAGAGGTTTAGTCAACGGATCTGCTACATTCAGGTCCGTATGTAATTTACAAATATCTATGTCTCCATTTTGAACACTTTCACGAATGGAGTTGAAGCGACGCTTGATATGCCTGGTCTTCCTGTGAAACCTGGGCTCCTTCGCAAAGGCAATAGCTCCAGTGTTGTCACAGAAGAGAGTCATCGGGCCCGACGCATTGGGAATCACCCCTAGGTCGGTAATGAACTCCTTCATCCAGACTGCTTCCTGTGCTGCCTCCGAGGCTGCCATGTACTCCGCTTCACATGTAGATCCCGCCACGACGCTTTGCTTGCAACTTCACCAGCTTACTGCTCCTCCATTCAAAATATACACGTATCCGGTCTGTGACTTCGAGTCATCCAGATCTGTGTCGAAGCTCGCGTCGACGTAACCCTTTACGACGAGCTCTTCGTCACCTCCATAAACGAGAAACATATCCTTAGTCCTCTTCAGGTACTTCAGGATATTGTTGACCGCTGTCCAGTGTTCCATGCCGGGATTACTTTGGTACCTTCCTACCAAACTTACGGCAAGGTTCACATCAGGTCTGGTACACAACATGGCATACATAATAGACCCTGTGGCCGAGGCATAGGGGATGGCACTCATCTTTTCTATATCTTCTGCCGTGGTCGGGCATTGAGCCGTGCTCAATTGCACACCTTGCAATACAGGCAAGAACCCCTTCTTGGACTGATCCATACTGAACTTCTTCAATATCTTGTCAAGGTATGTACTCTGTGAAAGACCAATGAGGCGTCTTGATCTATCTCTATAGATTTTGATGCCTAATATATAAGCAGCTTCTCCAAGGTCCTTCATTGAAAAACACTTATTCAAATAGGCCTTTATACTTTCCAAGAATTCTATATCATTTCCCATCAATAATATGTCATCCACATATAATATGAGAAATGCTAAAGAGCTCCCACTCAGTTTCTTGTAAACACAGGCTTCTCCATAAGTCTGTGTAAACCCAAACGCTTTGATCAACTCATCAAAGCGAATGTTCCAACTCCGAGATGCTTGCACCAGCCCATAGATTGAGCGCTGGAGCTTGCATACTTTGTTAGCATTCTTAGGATCGACAAAACCTTCCGGCTGCATCATATACAACTCTTCCTTAAGGAAGCCGTTAAGGAATGCCGTTTTGACGTCCATCTGCCATATCTCATAATCATAGTATGCGGCAATTGCTAACATGATTCGGACGGACTTCAGCTTCGCTACGGGTGAGAAAGTCTCATCGTAGTCAACCCCTTGAACTTGTCGATAACCCTTAGCGATAAGTCGAGCTTTGTAGATGGTCACATTACCATCTGCGCCCGTCTTCTTCTTAAATATCCATTTGTTTTCTATGGCTCGCCGCACATCGGGCAAGTCAGTCAAAGTCCATACTTTGTTTTCATACATGGATTCTATCTCGGATTTCATGGCTTCTAGCCATTTGTCGGAATCCGGGCCCGCCATCGCTTCTTCATAGTTTGAAGGTTCACCATTGTCTAACCACATGATTTCCAGGACAGGGTTGCCGTACCACTCTGGTGCGGAACGTGTCCTTGTGGACCTACGAAGTTCAGTAACTTGATCCGAAGCTTCATGATCATCATCATTAACTTCCTCTCCAGTCGGTGTAGGCACCACAGGAACATTTTCCCGCGCTGCGCTACTTTCCGGTTCGGAAGGGGTGACTATCACCTCATCAAGTTCCACTTTCCTCCCACTCAATTCTTTCGAGAGAAACTCCTTCTCCAGAAAGGACCCGTTCTTGGCAACGAAGATCTTGCCTTCGGATCTGAGGTAGAAGGTATACCCAATAGTTTCCTTAGGGTATCCTATGAAGACGCATTTTTCCGACTTGGGTTCGAGCTTTTCAGGTTGAAGTTTCTTGACATAAGCATCGCATCCCCAAACTTTCAGAAACGACAGCTTAGGTTTCTTCCCAAACCATAATTCATACGGTGTCGTCTCAACGGATTTAGACGGAGCCCTATTTAAGGTGAATGCGGCAGTCTCTAAAGCATAGCCCCAAAATGAGAGCGGTAAATCGGTAAGAGACATCATAGATCGCACCATATCCAATAGAGTGCGATTACGACGTTCGGACACACCATTTCTCTGAGGTGTTCCAGGCGGCGTGAGTTGTGAAACTATTCCACATTTCCTTAAGTGTGTACCAAATTCGTGACTTAAATATTCTCCACCACGATCTGATCGTAAGAATTTTATTTTCCTGTCACGTTGATTCTCAACTTCACTCTGAAATTCCTTAAACTTTTCAAAGGTTTCGGACTTGTGTTTCATTAGGTAGACATACCCATATCTACTTAAGTCATCAGTGAGAGTGAGAACATAACGATACCCTCCGCGAGCCTCAACACTCATTGGACCGCACACATCGGTATGTATGATTTCCAATAAGTTGGTCGCTCGCTCCATTGTTCCGGAGACGGAGTCTTGGTCATCTTACCCATGAGGCATGGTTCGCACGTGTCAAATGATTTATAATCAAGAGACTCCAAAAGTCCATCTGCATGGAGCTTCTTCATGCGCTTGACACCAATGTGACCAAGGCGGCAGTGCCACAAGTATGTGGGACTATCGTTATCAACTTTACATCTTTTGGTATTCACATTATGAACATGTGTAACATCACGTTCGAGATTCATCAAAAATAAACCATTGACCAGCGGGGCATGACCATAAAACATATCTCTCAAATAAATAGAACAACCATTATTCTCGGATTTAAATGAGTAGCCATCTCAAATTAAACGAGATCCAGATACAATGTTCATGCTCAAAGCTGGCACTAAATAACAATTATTGAGGTTTAAAACTAATCCCGTGGGTAGATGCAGAGGTAGCGTGCCGACGGCGATCACATCGACCTTGGAACCATTCCCGACGCGCATCGTCACCTCGTCCTTCGCCAGTCTCCGTTTATTCCGTAGTTCCTGTTTTGAGTTACAAATATGAGCAACCGCACCGGTATCAAATACCCAGGAGCTACTACGAGTACTGGTAAGGTACACATCAATTACATGTATATCACATATACCTTTGGTTTTGCCGGCCTTCTTCTTGTCCGCTAAGTATTTGGGGCAGTTCCGCTTCCAGTGACCACTTCCCTTGCAATAAAAGCACTCAGTTTCAGGCTTGGGTCCATTCTTCGACTTCTTCCCGGCAACTGGCTTACGGGGCGCGGCAACTCCCTTGCCGTCCTTCTTGAAGTTCTTCTTACCCTTGCCCTTTTTGAACTTAGTGGTTTTATTCACCATCAACACTTGATGTTCTTTTCTGATTTCTACCTCCGCTGATTTCAGCATCGAATATACCTCAGGAATGGTCTTTTCCATCCCCTGCATATTGAAGTTCATCACAAAGCTCTTGTAGCTTGGTGGAAGCGACTGGAGGATTCTGTCAATGACCGCGTCATCCGGGAGATTAACTCCCAGCTGAGTTAAGCGGTTGTGCAACCCAGACATTCTGAGCATGTGCTCACTAACAGAACTGTTCTCCTCCATCTTACAGCTGAAGAACTTGTCGGAGACATCATATCTCTCGACCCGGGCATGAGCTTGGAAAACCATTTTCAGCTCCTCGAACATCTCATATGCTCCATGTTTCTCAAAACGCTTTTGGAGACCCGGTTCTAAGCTGTAAAGCATGCCGCACTGAACGAGGGAGTAATCATCAGCACGTGTTTGCCAAGCGTTCATAACGTCTTGGTTCTCAGGGATTGGTGCTTCACCTAGCGGTGCTTCTAAGACATAATCTTTCTTGGCTACTATGAGGATGAGCCTCAGGTTCCGGACCCAGTCCGTATAATTGCTGCCATCATCTTTCAGCTTGGTTTTCTCTAGGAACGCGTTGAAATTGAGGACAACGTTGGCCATTTGATCTACAAGACATAGTGTAAAGATTTTAGACTAAGTTCATGATAATTAAGTTCATCTAATCAAATTATTTAATGAACTCCCACTCAGATAGACATCCCTCTAGTCATCTAAGTGAAACATGATCCGAGTTAACTAGGCCGTGTCCGATCATCACGTGAGACGGACTAGTCAAGATCGGTGAACATCTCCATGTTGATCGTATCTTCTATACGACTCATGCTTGACCTTTCGGTCCTCCGTGTTCCGAGGCCATGTCTGTACATGCTAGGCTCGTCAAGTCAACCTAAGTGTATTGCGTGTGTTCCGAGGCCATGTCTGTACATGCTAGGCTCGTCAACACCCGTTGTATTCGAACGTTAGAATCTATCACACCCGATCATCACGTGGTGCTTCGAAACAACGAACCTTCGCAACGGTGCACAGTTAGGGTGAACACTTTCTTGAAATTATTATAAGGGATCATCTTACTTACTACCGTCGTACTAAGCAAATAAGATGCAAAAACATGATAAACATCACATGCAATCAAATAGTGACATGATATGGCCAATATCATTATGCTCCTTTGATCTCCATCTTCGGGGCACCATGATCATCTTCGTCACCGGCATGACACCATGATCTCCATCATTGTGTCTTCATGAAGTCGTCACGCCAACGATTACTTCTACTTCTATGGCTAACGCGTTTAGCAACAAAGTAAAGTAATTTACATGGCGTTATTCAATGACACGCAGGTCATGCAAAATAATAAAGACAACTCCTATGGCTCCTGCCGGTTGTCATACTCATCGACATGCAAGTCGTGATTCCTATTACAAGAATGTGATCAATCTCATACATCACATATATCATTCATCACATCTTCTGGCCATATCACATCACATAGCACTTGCTGCAAAAACAAGTTAGACGTCCTCTAATTGTTGTTGCAAGTTTTTACGTGGTTTGTAGGTTTCTAGCAAGAACGTTTTCTTACCTACGTATGACCACAACGTGATTTGCCAATTTCTATTTACCCTTCATAAGGACCCTTTTCATCGAATCCGTTCCGACTAAAGTAGGAGAGACAGACACCCGCTAGCCACCTTATGCAACTAGTGCATGTCAGTCGGTGGAACCTGTCTCACGTAAGCGTACGTGTAAGGTCGGTCCGGGCCGCTTCATCCTACAATGCCGCCGAAACAAGAAACGACTAGTAGCGGCAAGAAGAATTGGCAAACTCGACGCCCACAACTGCTTTGTGTTCTACTCGTGCCCCCTGGCGGGGGCGCCGGCCCTAGAGATGAGATCTCATGGGTGGCGGCGGCCAAAGCGGGGGAAGGGGTTGCCTTGCCCCCCAAGGCAAGGGGGAAGTCCCCCCACCCTAGGGTTCCCAACCCTAGGCGCATCGGGGGAGGCCCATGGGGGGGCGCCCAGCCCACTAGGGGCTGGTTCCCTTCCACTTTCAGCCCATGGGGCCCTCCAGGATAGGTGGCCCCACCCGGTGGACCCCCGGGACCCTTCCGGTGGTCCCGGTACAATACCGGTAACCCCCGAAACTTTCCCGGTGGCCGAAACTGGACTTCCTATATATAATTCTTCACCTCCGGACCATTCCGGAACCTCTCGTGACGTCCGGGATCTCATCTGGGACTCCGAACAACTTTCGGGTTTCCGCATACACATATCTCTACAACCCTAGCGTCACCGAACCTGAAGTGTGTAGACCCTACGGGTTCGGGAGACATGCAGACATGACCGAGACGCCTCTCCGGTCAATAACCAACAGCGGGATCTGGATACCCATGTTGGCTCCCATATGTTCCACGATGATCTCATCGGATGAACCACGGTGTCGAGGATTCAATCAATCCCGTATGCAATTCCCTTTGTCAATCGGTATGTTACTTGCCCGAGATTCGATCGTCGGTATCCCAATACCTTGTTCAATCTCGTTACCGGCAAGTCTCTTTACTCGTACCGCAATGCATGATCCCGTGACTAACGCCTTAGTCACATTGAGCTCATTATGATGATGCATTACCGAGTGGGCCCAGAGATACCTCTCCGTCGCACGGAGTGACAAATCCCAGTCTCGATCCGTGCCAACCCAACAGACACTTTCGGAGATACCCGTAGTGCACCTTTATAGTCACCCAGTTACGTTGTGACGTTTGGCACACCCAAAGCACTCCTACGGTATCCGGGAGTTGCACGATCTCATGGTCTAAGGAAAAGATACTTGACATTGGAAAAGCTCTAGCAAACGAAACTACACGATCTTTAATGCTATGCTTATGATTGGGTCCTGTCCATCACATCATTCTCCTAATGATGTGATCCCGTTGTCAATGACATCCAATGCCCATAGTCAGGAAACCATGACTATCTGTTGATCAACGAGCTAGTCAACTAGAGGCTTACTAGGGACACGTTGTGGTCTATGTATTCACACATGTATTACGATTTCCGGACAATACAATTATAGCATGAACAATAGACGATTATCATGAACAAAGAAATATAATAATAACCTTTTATTATTGCCTCTAGGGCATATTTCCAACACTGGCTCCTCCTCATCCTCGTCCTCCTCCTCGCCGTAGTCAAGCTCGTCGTCCATGTCGCCGGCTAGGTCCATTGTATCATCTTGCGCATGGAACCTGGGGGAGGCGGTGGCCGAGCCGCTCGTGATGATGTCGTCCATGTCGGCTTCCGCCGTGTCGGGGTTGCCGAAATGCGACGACGAGGCTTGCGAGAAGTGCAGGGCGCCACAGTGCAGAGGCGGCATAAGCCGACGGTGAGTAGGTGTACGGGGGGTACTGGACGCCAGTGAATGCGGGTGAGGGCGTGCGCTGGGCGGGGTGGCCATGCGGAAAGGTGATGTTGGGGTTGAACCCGCCGTGCACGTCGCCGTTGGCGTAGCCAGGCGAGGGCACACACCCCCAGGTTTGTGGCGACGGCGAGAAGCTGGCCGGCGACCCGGCGCTCTGCTGCCTCCAGGCAGCTTGCGGGCCGTGGACGTTGGGTGGATTCATCATCCCCGCGCGAGACGCCTCTGCCTGCTCCGCCGCAGCCGATGCCGACGCGGCCGCGTCCCGGGCCCTCTTGGCGTTGAGTCTGTTCCACCGGTCGGTGGTGACAGCCTCCCGACGCTGAACCTCCAACTTCCAGTCGGCATTCGACATGCCTGGTGGTTTTGCCGGCGGCGTCCTCGGCTTCCTCTGCTTCGGTTGGGTGGCATCGCAACGGCAGCGGCGCGAGGGGCCGTATACTTCTTCGGCGGCATGGCGGCCGGATGGAGGGGAGAGGGAGGAGAATGACGGGAGAAGAGGGGCAGAAGGGAAGAAT
>NC_057799.1:636969486-636972620 GCF_018294505.1 Triticum aestivum | reverse complement strand
CGCTTCGGCCGGCGCCCCCGGGGATTTCGGCCCAAACCGGCGACAAACAAGGCCCTGGGTGCGCGCCTGGGCTAATTTTTCGACGCCATGAAAAGGATTAGGATGTATATGCCTCCATGCTGGTCATGGCCAGGAAAACCTTTTTTCTGTGTGGCGAGAGAAACCTACCTGTTATATATACTATATATACTGTACCTTCCGTGGAGCAACCTGACACGTATCTGTAATACACAGTCGAAATTACTATATTGTGTATAATATATGGGTGCATACCTCAACATGTGTTTATAAAAGGTCCAGATTTTCCTGGTCGTCGGATGGCACTGCCTTGAACAATCCCACGCTACCTCCATGACCATGACGTCCAGAGCTAGGCCTCTGGTCGTGTTGCTTTATCAGGTCAAGTGTTCATATCAGCAAGTTGCAACGGCCTGCAGCTAGGGCATGCGACATGGGTTGATTTAATTGACCGTCTCACTCATCCATGGGTTGATAGCCATCGGTTCATTGATGCAATACTCCCCTGGGCTCCCAGTCTTAATCTGATCTGCCATTGCTACAATTGCGTCAAAGGCACACAGGCCCTGCAATGAGAGGCCATGGGGACGCAGAGGCAACCACTCCTCCTTGAGCCAAGAGAACAGGGATCAATTGCAGGGTTAGAGAATGGGGTGGCAGCGAGATCAAAGCTCCTCCCCTACCAGGAGGTGGTGGCAGATGAGATGGGTTTCCGTCTATACAACCGAGAATGTTTTTTTAGACAGACAACCGAGACATTGATCTACACCGTAATAATTTCAGTCCCACCAGATTAACGGCTCCTAATTACTGATTAACGTGAGAATTTCTAGGGAGTCGTAAATTAGTAGAGGTATAGATAGATAGATAGATAGATAGATTTAGGGCATATTTAACTATAAACTACTGCCATTGGAATATGACACGTTTGGCATATCAGTACAATATGACATGATTTCTTGCTTGCGAATCCTGCCTAGGCTTCCTCTTATGCCCTTGGCGAGACGTTAGACCATCACTTAGTGCCTAAACATGCCTAAGCACCTCCTATTACATATAGAAATTATGCTATGTTTATTTTCCTACCGGCAGAGTAGTTTCGTCCGCCCAGCTTGCCCGTCCCTCCCATCTTATGTGTTTGTTTCATGCCCATGCATCGTCTAAGCTAAATATATGACTAATTAGTCAGACAGCTAATTATAATTTTAATTAGGCAGACAATTAATTACATATTTAATTAGTCAGGCTTTAATTTATAAGAAGTATCATCGAGCGTTGGACAGGAGGATCATGTTAATTAAGGAGAGCATCATTCTTTGCACAGGAGAATCAACTTAATTATGAAAAGTATTATCGAACATTGGACTAAAGGATCACGTTAGTTATGAAAATCATCGTCTACAAATATGCATACCCCGTTGCAATGCATGGGCAATTAGCTATTACATATAGAAATTATATGCACTATTCATTTTCCTACCGCCAGAGTAGTTTTGTCCGCCCAGCTCGTCCTTCCCTCCCATCTTACTCATGTGTTTGTTTCCTGCCCAGGTGCCGTCTAAACTAAAATGGGTTCTCTATTTCTTCTCCCTTTTCCTCCTCAGCCCTTTTCCTTTCCTTATCCACATGTTTTGTAGGTCTTGCAAGGACCCTCAAAGTCGCTCACCCGTAGGCTACCACCCTCTCCCCCTGCTTTCTCTCCTTCCTAGCGCGACCGCCACCGCCACCGCCGTCGCCGCTGACTCCCTCTCTCATGACCGATGCCCCCTCAACTACTCCCGCCGACTCTCGTTCTCTCCCTCTCACGCCCGCGCCCGCCATCGACTACTCGCATGCCTCACGTCGCCACCGTTGACTCCATATGCCGCCGCCACCTATACCTCACCGCCAGGACAACGCGGTCACCCAGGTCATGCCACACACGAATTCATCGGCCAAACGTTGATGGCACTGCCTAATGCCTGAGGCACATGAATCTGTCGGTCACACGTGGATGGCGCAACCTTGTGTCTGTATGAAGGCGACACTCGCCTAGACGCCATCCTGCCTCGTGCACACACGAATCAGGGTCCAAGCCTAGTCAGGTTGTACCATTCGTTCTTCAAGTTAATCTTTACGATCTCTTTTTGTTTTTTGCACTTCACACTTTGGAAGCCAAATCGTGTAACTATCTACTCCCTCCATAAAGAAATATAAGAGCAGTTAGATTACTACTTTAGTGATCTAAACACTCTTATATTTATTTACAAAGAGAGTATTAGGCCTTGTACAATGGGAGGTGTTTAGAGAGATGCTTAGAAAAATAAACCGGATTTTTCTGAAGCACCGGTGCCTATTTCTACAGGAGAGACGCTTAGTTAAGCGTCTATCCTGTACAAATAAGCACCGGTGCTTAAGAAAAACCTGGTTTATTTCTTTAAGCACATCTCCTAAGCACCTCCCATTGTACAAGGCCTTAGAGTCACAGATGGTATTTTGGTTCTCAGTTCGGAGCTGCTCTTAAATGCATATTTAGAGATTAGAGTGAAGTGCATAACCATTGTGAATGAATGATTCTCTCTCAATAATTTTGTCTGAGACTTTTACCTGTTCCAAGCACTATCGATGTGAAACGACCACAACGTGATTGCTGGTACTAAATTAACTTGCGACAAATAGAATAGCTTGTCTCAACAAGAAGAGGAATTACAAGCAGTTCCACCTAGAGCTGCCCGGGGAAGCATGGTTTCCTCCTCTCACAGGTTCTCTCCTGAGCGTGGCTACGGGGGTATTCGGGGGTGAGCAGAGCATAGCTGAGAAGACCCGTGCAGGCTACCAAACAGCTAAAAGTGGATCGAGTAGGGAACATACAAGCTTATGCAGGCTACCAAACACATCCTAAGTGTACGAGGTCTGCAATTGTATGCCCACAACAATAACGAGAATGAGAAGGTTAACTTGATTTTAATAAACTGCAGTGTCACTGCCATTGTTTCCTCTTATGTTTCTATGATTAGAGAGTTTCTGACTGACGATTTGTAGGGATGGCCTGGCCCTGCGGAATTGTTGTTATGACTTATGAGGTCCAATGACTTTGACCAGATAACTCTAGCAGCCGGTGAATATTCATGTATATA
>NC_057799.1:636953179-636969183 GCF_018294505.1 Triticum aestivum | reverse complement strand
TATGTCTAGGTGAAGACATCATTCTACTGTTCATCTTCCATTTTTGTAGCGTATTGGATTTTGAGATGTTTGTGCATATTTAATTCCCTCCCTTCTAATATCAATTTACCTACTCATTAGTTTAAATATGAAGAAATGCACACGGACATGCTCATGTTATGACATATTTGAGAACTTATGTTCTGGGCCATAGGGTGGCAAACACCTAGCACTTTAGAGGATGAGCCCGTGGCTCGATGGTTGGTTGTGGCAGTGGCCACCCAGCCCGCCCAAGATCACAAGATCAATCTCCGGGATCAACGTGGGTGTCTCACCTGGGGTATTTTCTTCCTTACAAATACCTCACACGTCTACAAGCCACAGGGATGATGACGTACCCATTATTCACGGAGTTGGATAGCTTCGAAAGCTTCTCAAGACGTGTTGTGTGTGTATAGACCGTAAATCTTGGTAGACACATAGCGGGTGTGCGTAGTGTTGTGCGTGCGTGCGTGTGATGTGTGTCTTGTGCGCTTGTACTGGTCTATGGCCTGTATCCATGTAACTGAGGCTAGAAAATCATTCAGTGTAAATATTTTGTGTTGAATTTGGTGATGGTGGTGATAACTATTGTGATACTCTTATGTTGATCTCTGTCACAACAAGATTTGGTTTTGATCTCACATTTATTAAAGGTGGCTGCAGAAATTAGAAATAGGCTGCCTGTTATGTTTCTGCATTGTCTTATTGATCCTCATCTTCCTCTTGTTTAAATAGACATGGTAAATGTAGAAAGGTACATAAGCCATATCAATGCTATCATCACCCTTATCAACATCTACATGGATTGATCAAATAGTGAAAATATGAGAAATCTAAAAACCAATAAAAGAAAATTCAAACAATCTTCACAATATGTACCTATCAGATATACACTACCCACATGTGTGCTCCAAAGAAGTGGATAACGTGGACCTTGTCAGTGATGTTGGTGTTGCTTCCAGGCTTCTTATCCAAAGAAAACAGAGTATGGTGGAGATGGGGTGAGGCCTAATGGGCGACGATGTCCTCGCTAACCAACGCCTCCCACCTCCCACAATGTTCCTGAATTTCAAGAAATATCCATGAATTGAAAAATGTTTGTGGATTTGATAAATCCCAAATTTCCAAAAATGTTCAAGAATTTGAAAAATGTTTTGGGGGATGTTCCTGAAAATTTAAAAAAATGTTCAAGAATTAGGAAAATGTTCCTGGATTTCAATAACTTTTCATAAAATTTGAAAATTGTTTCCAACTTTAATAAATTGTTCGCAAATTTTTAAAATGTCCATAGATTTGTTTTCACGAATTTGAAAATGTTCCAAATTTCAGATGATTCTGAATTTTAAAAAGTTAAAGAATTTGAATAAACATATAAATTTCAAAAAATGCTTACGTATTTTTTAAAATAATCAATGATTTAAAAATATGTTTACGTATTTTAAAATGTTCCTGTATTTAGAAAACTTTCCAAAATTGACAATAATATGATGCCCGTTCAGTCATGGGGAAAATACCCAGCACATTAGGACAGTAGTACAGGCAGTGCGGTATTTTCTAGGCTCGTATTCTTTGTGTTTTCTCTTTTTCTGCCTGTTTAATGGCCGTTTTTTCTTCATTATGTTTTGTATTTATATTTTAAAATATAATTTCCATGAACTTTTCTTAAAATTTATGGAGTGTTTTCAAATTCGTCAACTTTTCTAAAGCCGTGAACCATTTTAAAATACTTTTTTTTTCAAATTCATCAACATTTATAAAATAACAAAAAAAATCAAATGCGCTAACATTTTCTAGTTTGGAATTTTTTTCAAATTTGTGATTTTTCATTTTTGTTAAATTTTTTAAAACCAGCGAATCTTGTTCAAATTTTGTACTTTTTTTCACAGCACGAACCTTGTACAAATCTGTGAATTATTTTTAGATTTCACGATCATGTTCAGCTCCATTAATGTTTTTCAAAAGCTATGATTTCAAATTCATGTATTTTTTTTAAAATTCTTCAAATTTTATTTTAAATCCATGCATTTTTTCAATTTCTGTTTTTTCAAATCCGTGAACATTTTCTAATTTGCATGAAATTTTTATGTAAAGTCAACAATCAACGACCAGCTTGTCGATAATGAACCGGTCAACTAGTCAACTTTTCTTTCAACAGCAACTGGCATAAAGTGTGTCCTTTTTGAGTATCATACAGGGTGCATGAGTGAGCAATCCTATTATTTGAGAGGGAGCGAGTGAGCTATCATGAACAACGTGAGACGGGGGAGCAAACAAATATTTGGGCCACCACACAGTAGGATCTCGTTTGATGATGCCACGGTGCTGATTTGGAGGTCCCTTCATCTCCTGCTCGGGAATAGGATGCGGGAGGGGGGCAGTTTTTCCACTGGCGGCTCCCGTCTAGGGTTTGAGATACCTTCGGTGGCGACACCGTGAGGACGTACCGGACTGTACCGCCAATCCTAATCCTCCCGGGCTAGGTTCTCGGGCTGATTAAGGGGATAGCCTCGCTATCTACCCGGCCTTGGTTCCTGTCACGGGTCGCTAGGGTTTTTGGTGGCTCGAAGACGCAACTCGCTAGGGTTTACTGATGGCGGAATCGGGCTCGCAATCATCAACAGGAAGTGCGGCCCTGGGAGGTAAGCCAATCGGGGTTGAGGAGATGATCGGGAAACTCAAGTTACAAGAGCGGGAGGAGGATGATCTGATGTTCGAAGAGGAGTTCCCAGATGGGATCGAGGAAGCGGAGTTCATGGCGCTGGCGACGGTGCACACGAACAAGCCCTTCAGTAGGGGGTCGTTCTATGATACGATGCGGCTCGCCTGGAGTCTGGCACAGGGAGTAACTTTCAAACCCCTGGGCAAAAACTTGTTTTCTCTGAAGGTGAATTGTCTAGGGGATTGGAAGAGGGTCACAGAGGAGGGCCCGTGGTTGTTTCGTGATCATGGTGTGCTTATCGAGAAGTATGATGGCTACACCAGGTACACCAGGTATGATGAGGTAGTCTTGGATAAACTGGCTGTTTGGAATCAGATTATCGATCTCCCTCCACTATTCAGGAAGGATCATGTGGTTAGATCGCTGGCAAAGAAAGTGGGGGTTGTGGAGAAAGTAATGTTAAACCCCAGGTGGGGTGAGGGAGGGATTGTGAGGGTCAGAGTCAGGCTTGACATTCACGAGCCACTGATGAGATATGTCTCCATCACAAAGGATGGGAAGAAAGTGTACTATTCAGTGCTATACGAGAAGATGCCGGTATTCTGCTATGTGTGTGGCCATATGGGACATACATATCTCGAGCATGGTAATGGAAAGTGTCGGTGTCAAAACCGGCGGATCTCAGGTAGGGGGTCCCGAACTGTGCATCTAGGATCGATGGTAACATGAGACGGGGGACACGATGTTTACCCAGGTTCGGGCCCTCTCTATGGAGGTAATACCCTACTTCCTTCTTGATTGATCTTGATGAATATGAGTATTACAAGAGTTGATCTACCACGAGATCGTAATGGCTAAACCCTAGAAGCCTAGCCTGTATGACTATGGTAATGAGTCTCTCCTTTCCGGACTAACCCCTCCGGTTTATATAGACACCGAGGGGATCTAGGGTTACATAGAGTCGGTTACATAAGAAGGAATCTTCATAGTCGGTCGCCAAGCTTGCCTTCCACGACAAGGAGAGTCCAATCCGGACACAGGTACGGTCTTCAGCCTTCATGTCTTCACAGCCCATCAGTCCGGCCCAATGGATAACAGGCCGGACGCCCGAGGACCCCTTAGTCCAGGACTCCCTCAGTAGCCCCTGAACCTGGCTTCAATGATGAGGAGTCCGACGCGCAGATTGTCTTCGGCATTGCAAGGCGGGTTCCCCCTTTTTCCGAACTCCAAGATAGTCTTCGGATGCGATGATAGTATCTGGACCTATCACACACGCCATACACAACTGCAGAGAGAATATATTTTTACACGAGTTCCATCCGCTGACAACTTTTCGTAGCATGACAGTACGTTCGACCGGTCATAATTCCAAACCGTTTTTGTGTTCGACGCCCCACGTCCCGAGACGCGGTTGCCATTGGCACGTCTTGTCAAAGCAGAGATCATGTCCCCTTATTGTGGGATTCTCATCAATGCGGGCATGGGTAACCCAACCGTGCTGTTTATAAAACCCTTGGGAATAGGCGAATCTTAAGGCGAGTGAGGAGGCGCTCGATATTCCGGGCCTTTATAAGGGGATAAGGATTCCCACTTACCCTCTCACGCCTTCTCTCTGTCTCCGCCCTTCCGATCTCGAGCTCCAGCGCCCAAGTTCTCATCTCCTTTCCACTCAAGCAACCATGTCAGGGCAAGTGGATGGTCTCCTCCGTCAAGAAGGAGGACATTACTGAGCTTCGGGCAACCGGTTATCTAGCGAAGGAGATCGCCCACCGCCTGCCGGCCGAGGGACAGGTCGTCCCCACGCCAAAGCCCACCGAGAGGGTAGTATTCGTCCCCCATTTCTTCCGCGGGCTAGGGTTTCCGCTCCACCCTTTCGTCCGTGGGTTGATGTATTATTACAGGATAGATTTCCATGATATGTCCCCGAATTCCTTCCTCAACATCTCGGCGTTCATAGTCGTGTGTGAGGCCTTCCTCCGTATCCATCCCCACTTCGGGCTGTGGCTCAAAGTCTTCAATGTGAAGCCGAAGGTGGTGGATGGCCAGCACACGGAGTGCGGAGGAGCCATGGTGAGCAAGCTACCCAACGTCTCCTGGCCGGAAGGCACTTTTGTGGAGACGGTAAAGGAGTGGCAGAGACAATGGTTCTACATCACAGAACCCCGCGGCACCACCTGGGCCGCGACTGCCGAATTCCGCCCGGTGCTCCCATGCGACTCACCTCCTGGGTCGAGAAGAGTCCGGACTGGTGCTCGCCCGATGAGCTGATAGTGTTGCAGACGCGCGTCCAGAGCATGATAGCCAAGGATGTCAAGCTCGTCGATGCAATTCAGGTGATGCTAGTTCGCCGGATTCTCCCCTGCCAGCGCAGAAGTCGCCCTCTATGGGATTTTAATCCGAAGAAGCATCAAACCCTGGTGAGGCTCTTCGAAACCACCCATGAGGATGCCTGGAAGTTGCTTTTTAAGGGCAACGAGAAGCCACCGGCCACGGATTCAGACCGTGGTCATGATCGTAAATACCCCGCCAGTGAGGTATGCTATTTCTGACGTATCCCCAACTTAATTGTTTCGAAGATGATGTCTGAGTTTATCATTGCGTTTTCAGGACTGGATGGAGAGGGCGAAGTGGATCCAGTGTCCGGCTCCGCTGCCTGAAGAACCGGTCATCCCGTGTCTAGCGAAGATGCTGGTGCCGGCGCCATATAAGGCGCCGGAGAAGAAGGCCAAGGGGGCCAAGAGTGGCCCCCTTCGCAAGGGCACTTCGGACGTGACGTCCGAAGACGACGAAGCTCATTCCTCTGTCCCTGAGGACAATGACAAGGAAGAGAAGGAGGAGGAGGAAAACAACCCTCCCCCCGAGGAGAAGAGGAAGAAGAGGGCGGCTTCGGCGCATCTGGAGGCGGAAACGCCCAAGAAGGAGAAGGGCGTCCCAGCGGTCAACACCGCGTGGGACGTTGACAGCAGTCCGGAACGACGCCCCCGCACTAAGCCCCAGGCCGCATCGTGAGTGACATGGCTCGCTCATGCGCACATCCGGCCCTTTCTCTTTATTATCTTGACATAGTTAACTGTACTATTGCAGTCCGGCCCGCGACCTTATCTAGCGATCCTCATCTGGAGGTTCGTTGGCTCCATCAGAGATGGCGAGCATGTCGCCACCGCCTGCTTATTCCCCCGGGGCCAGGGACGACACCGAAGTGTTGTCCCGGACGACCACTCCGAACCGAGAGCCCAGGACGCTGTCCGGGAGGCGCCATAAGGCGAGACCTCCACTGCCGGACATATGGGGGAGCCGATCCCCATGGAGACTGGCGAAGAGGGCCGCATCCAGTTCAGCCTTAGCCGAATACGATTCCGGAGACCCATATGGCTCCGGAGTCGGGCGAGCCGCCCCTTTTGAAGGAGGGGGGGGGGGTGCGCCGCTTCCACCGGTGCCCCCTGTCCATCCAGGGGCGCCAGATAACCTGATGGAGGCGCTATGAGGCGCCTCCGTCGTGGACGAGCACCGTGTCCTTATGGGTGCGGTGATCGAGAAGGTTCAATCCGCCAAGAGTGGACTGAATGAAGCCTGCAGCAACCTGTTGACAGGTTTCGAGGTAAGAAAGAGAAAAACCCCGTGGAGACAGTAGCCCCTGAGACACTGTCCGGTGTTCGGCAAGAAGAACCGGACAGAGGATCAATCTTTTGTTACAGGAGACTAACATAATATGTATGGATAAGTAGGCGTCGCTGTTGGCCGCAACCTCGCATGCTGCCGAAGTCCCTGAACTGAGGCAGAGGCTGGAGCGGACCGAGAACGAGCTCGGCGAGGTTAGGGTTCGGCTCCGGGAGAAGCAAGGTGAGTGACGACTTGCTGTGTGTTCGGAAGGAGTAGGCGCTGTATATTGACCGCGGTGTCGTAATATATGCAGGAGCCGCGACCGACGTTGAGGCCCTGAGGGAGGCCCTGGGCGAGGCCGAGGAGAAGGCTGTCCAGCAGCAAGCCGCCCGTAAGAAGCTCAAGGCACAGGTCAAAGAAGTCCAGCAGGAGCTCCAGGATGAGGTGAAAAAATGCGAGGCCTTGGAGCATGATGCGTCGGTTCAAGGGGCCGAACTCGCCAAGGCTCGTCAGAGCGCGGAGACCGCACGGAATGAGGCCCAGCCCGCCCTCCAGGAGATCCAGGAGGCCAAGAAGATCACGGCGGGCAAGGCATTTAAGATGCAAAGCAAGTATGCGGAGAAGCAGTACCTTATACTAACCCGGGTTCGGAGTTCCCCAGGGGCTTTTGCGGATTTACCACGTAGTGTATCAGACGCCGCAGAGTTCTATCGAGCCGAAGGAGGGGGTTCTACGGAGAAGCTATTCTGGTCGCAGTATGCGGCGCCAGAGCATCCCGTGTCCTTCACCGATCAGCTGAAACAACTGGTGGAGCTGCATAGGGTGGCCGAACTAGCTATTAAGGATTTGATAATCCGGCTATGGCCAGCCGAAGCTATGCCAGGCAGCTACTTCGGACTCGTGAGGCGGATGGTGAACGCCTGTCTCGACTGGACGTCGTCAAGCGCTCGGCCTGCATTGAAGGTGCGCGCATGGCCTTCGCCCGTTGCAAGATGTGGTGGGCGAAGATGGACGCCGTCGAGGTGACCAGAGGGCCAGCGGAGGGCAAGGAGCACCGCACACCCGAAAGGTATTTTGCGGATGTCCTGGAGGGGTCTCGCCTTGCGGCAGCACAATGTTCGGAGGACATTGTATTTGAATAAATGTATTCATGTTGCCTTTGCCTTGTATTATGAAAACAAAGCTTATTTTGTAATGTAATTTTGTTATGCTTTAATTGTTTCCTCCTGTGCGGCCGTGTTGTATGTAATCTGAGGGTTGGCCAGTCGTCAGCTTCTGCCCTCACGTAGGTAGTACGGAGGTGTTCGGAATGGAATCTAAACAATCTTGATCCAATTATATAGTCCTTGAAGGAGTTGTTTAGCGCAACGAACAAGGTAATCAGACTATACGGCTTAAACGCCCTCAATTTAGCCATAGGAGTTTTATAATAAAGCATGGGCGCAGCCCCTGGTTCAAGCCAGAGTGCTGTCAGCATCTGATCGGGAAGTGCCGATCTTTCGCATAATGCGGAAAAAATCTCCAACGATTTGCAACCCTCGAACAGCTGACCGGCTCTCGCCGTATCATGACAGTCAGTTTTCGGCTTTCTCTACTGAGGTGCTCATCTGGTCAAGGCCAGGGCAAAATCGCAGTAGTTCTCCCTTTACTATCCTAGCCGATTTAGCGGAATGTAGGGTAGCAAGCACAGGAGCCGGGCAACCCAACTATTGACCAAAGACATGATTCGGGGCCGATGCATATAATGCTAAATTCGGGATGCCGAACTTCGCTATAAGAAGTGTTCGAACTTTGTTGCCATGTTATGGGGCGATGAGGAGCCCCTGGCAAATATGAAACGTACCGGAGTGTACGGTTGCTAGGAAATAAGTAATTTGAAGGAAAACAGAAGGAGAGCCGAGATAGTATCTGGGGTCCTTGAATTTGGACCATGAACCGTTTCCATTATAGTTGGACTAGCACACATGCCCGTGCGTTGTAACGGGATAATAAAATTACATGCCTCCAGCTCAATATAAGAATGGATCAAGACCCCCACACGACCGTATTCTCTAGTTCAGCATGGCACCCTTTAATTAGAGCCAAACCAGTAGATTCTGTTGTATTGGCACGTGCCCACAATTTCTTTGAATTACAATTAACTTGCATATTCTTTTTTTATTGGCATATGGAAGCTATCACCGTTAATAATTTATGGCACCCCTTATTCTGAACAAGCCGACTTAGCTCGATGTGCCAGATGCGGAGCAGGCCCAGGATGAGAGTGATCAAACTCACGACCTTAAAGACCCGACCACATGTTGCTAGCCACTCAAACAAACACGTCCTGCTATGGTCAGCGTGAACATTAAAGAATATAATGCAACGTCCGCTTCAAAACATTTTTATTTATTTTTTAATCTTTTCAGACATTGATTACTATCAATTGCCAAATATACTTGGCAACATGCACAATTTTCCAAATTACGCACAATTTTTTTTGAAAATTCCGTACATTTTAAAAAACATGAACAAAAATTTGAACGGAACATTTGTTGAAATCCACAAACATTCTTAAAAGCATGAAGATTTTATAAAGTATGATATTTTTTAATTTGTTTACAATTTTGGAAAATGGGAACATATTTTGGACATATAGCAGAAATTTAGAAAATGTGTCTTTTAATGCAAAAAACATTTTCAACTTTCTCAACATATCGCTAAAAGAAAAATATTTTCCAAATTCTTAACATCTTTTAAATCTTCAAGAAATACGTAAACACACAGATATTTAAAAAAAAAATTGGAATAATTTTTAAAATTCGGAATCACAAAAAAAGATTAAAATTGTAAACATTTTTTATAATGAACACAATTTTGGAATTCATAACATGAATTACTGAATATAATTGGCAATGTGAAAAATCTTCCAAATTACAAACAATTGTTTTGAAAATTCCATAGATTTTAAGAGAAAGATAGAACAAAAAAATTGAACGGAACATTTCTGGAAATTCACATAAATTTCTTAAAACACGAACCTTTACAAAAAAATACGATTATTTTTTAAGTTGTGAACAATTTTTGAAAACGGCAATATGTTTTGAAAATTCGGAAGAATTTTGAAAAATGTGTTTCTTTAATGCAAACATTATTTTCAATTTTTGCACATATCGCTAAAACAAAATATTTTTCGAATTTGGAACATTTGTCAAATGATTTTTTTTAATCTTGCTTTTTTTAAATAAGAACATTATTTTAGATAAATGGGAGTATTTTTTAAATTTTGAACAATTATTGGCATGACAAAAGAAATCCAAACATTTTTTAGAATAGGAACACATTTTTTTAATTCGTAACATTTTACGAAATTTTGAATAAAAATTGAAATTGCAAACATTTTTTGAAAATTTTGAATTTCGGAGAAAAAGTGAAAAGTAGACATAGAATGGAAATAAAAAATAAACAGGAACACAAAGAGAAAGAAACTAAAAAAGAAAAATTGGAACAGAGCACAAACAGAAATGGGCCGCCAAGTCTTGGGCGCCCTGTGCGTAACTGTACTATTTGTCGTACTGTGCGGGAAATATGATTTTTTATTGCTGCGTGGGCAGGGAAAACTGGGCTGACTTTACTGGGCCATAGCTCGCGCGGCCCACGCAGGTAATTCTGCAGAAATCGTTTTTCCTTTGCTAACAGATGACGAAAAAAGTTTAGTACCACCTCGGATAGGGAAAAAAAATCTTTTAATGGTGAACGGGTGAAAAAATTGGAGAAACGCACCTTGCTTTATTAGTAGGTATAGATTAATGCGTCAAAGCACATTGATAAAAAATAGTGCAATAAGCAACCGACTATTTGACATGCCACAACCAAAGGCGAGCTGCGTGTGGGTCCTGAAAACGGATAGAGTAATCGCTGAGTTAGCCTCTAGGGCTTCCCATGTACGCCTGTGCTCCGTGTCAATCCGGTGTGTTTATCCTTTGACAGGACCATTAATCAGGCCGTCGAAGGAGGCCCGCATAAGAGAAACCTGAAAAAAAGGGAAAGGAAATAGTAAAGTTATATGTGTGTCCGGGATCAGTCTAGCCGAACTGTAGATCCCGGGCTAGCTTGTGCCTCCGTCGATGCCCATGGAATTTTGAGTGCGTAATTATGTACGCGTGGTACGGATGCCACTACCTCATCGGGACTGGGACGGAGGCCGAGTTGCTAATCAAGCTCTTGACGAGCCGCGCTGTCCTGTTACGGTGTAGTCCGGACCATCTTGGTGATGTCCAGGGGCTCGGCAGTCGGATTACGGTTCTGCTTGAGAAGGCCACTATGTACCTCTTCTGCAAGGGCGGCTGTGTGCTCTTCTGTTCGGAGGGAGCGTTCAGTGTTGCCATTGACTGTTATGACGCCGCGTGGACCGGGCATCTTGAGCTTGAGATAAGCATAGTGTGGCACTGCGTTGAATCTAGCAAACGCGGTTCGTCCGAGCAATGCGTGGTAGCCTCTGCGGAAGGGGACGATATCGAAGATTAACTCTTTGCTTCGGAAGTTGTCCGGAGAACCGAAGACCACCTCCTGCGTAATTGAGCCCGTACAACGGGCCTCTACGCCTGGTATGACTCCTTTAAAGGTATTCCTTGTGGGTTTAATTCGTGAGAGATTAATGCCCATCTTCCGCACTGTATCCTGATAGAGCAGGTTGAGGCTGCTTCCACCGTCAATCAGGACTCGTGTTAGGTGAAATCCATCCATGATTGGGTCGAGGACCAGTGCGGCCGAACCGCCATGGCGGACACTAGTTGGGTGATCTCGACGATCGAAGGTGATCGAGAATGCGACCACGGATTGAATTTTGGGGCGACTGGCTCTACCGCGTAGACGTCCCGGAGTGCTCGCTTGCGCTCCCTTTTGGGGATGTGTGTAGCATATATCATGTTCACCGTTTTGACTTGAGGGGGAAATTTCTTCTGCCCCCCAATGTTCGGCTGCCGGGGCTCTTCGTCCTCGTCCTCGCTTTGTGATCCCTTTTCTTTGTTCTCGGCATTCAACTTGCCAGCCTGTTTAAAAACCCAACAATCTCTGTTGGTATGATTGGCTTGTTTATCTGGGGTGCCATGTATCTGGCACGGATGATCGAGTATGCGGTCCAGGCTGGATGACCCCTCACTATTTCTTTTGTAGGGCTTCTTCCATTGGCCGGACTTGGAGCCGCTGAATCCGGCGTTAACTGTGGTGTCATCGGTGTTATCACCGTTGTTTCGGCGTTTGTGCCTATTGCAACGGAGCTTGCCGGTGCTGTTCTTGGCCTCGGAGGGGCCTGCCTCGCTGGCTGTGTTTTTGTTTCGAGCCAGCTATCTGTCCTCACCCGCGCAAAAGCGGGTCATGAGTGCTGTGAGGGCTGCCATGGATTTCGGCTTTTCTTGGCCAAGGTGGCGTGCTAGCCATTCGTCACGGATACTGTGTTTAAAGGCCGCTAGGGCTTCGGCATCCGGACAGTCAACGATCTGGTTATTTTTGGTTAGGAACCTAGTCCAGAATTTTCTGGCTGATTCTCCAGGTTGTTGAACTATGTGGCTTAAGTCATCAGCGTCGGGTGGCCGGACATATGTACCTTGGAAGTTGTCAAGGAAGGCTTTTTCCAAGTCCTCCTAGTTGCCGATGGTTTTCAGGCAGGCTATTTAGCCAGTGTCGAGCTCGCCCTTTGAGCTTTAGTGGGAGTTATTTGATGGCGTGGAGGTCGTCTCCGCGGGCCATGTGGATGTGTAGAATGACGTGCTCAATCCATACTGCGGGATCAGTTGTTCCGTCGTATGATTCAATATTGACGGGCTTGAACCCCTCGGGGAATTCGTGATCCAGTACTTCATCTGTGAAGCAGAGAGGGTGTGCGGCGCCTCTATTTCGGGCCACGTCACGACGCACCTCCGATGAAGTCCGTCTGCGGTTATCGGCTCGGGTGTGACTAGGTTTGTCGCGTTCAAATAGGTAGTCGTCATCCCGAGTTGGGAGGCGTGCTCGCGATCCGTAGATTGATCTGGTATGTCCTGCTCTGCTGTCCAGATCCTGCCGAAGGTTGTATGCATGGTCCCGAGTTGTTTTGTCCCTGTTTTTACGAGGCGGTGGGGCGGGCTGTTGTTCGGCCTGAGTTGCCGTTTTATCCCGACCGCGGGGTGGTCGGTCCGCCGCACTATCCCGGCCACGTGGTGGTCGGTCCTCATTGCGCGAGGGAGGTATGGGATCTGGTGCCTCCTCCTCAAACCGAGGTAGCAGTCTACGCTTTGGGTAACTCTTGGCTGGGCGCTTGAGGCCGTATTCTTCGGCTGCCAGGACATCGGTCCATTTGTCGATGAGTAGGTCTTGATTGATTTGGAGCTGCTGCTGCCTTTTCTTTAGGCTTCTGCAGTAGCTACTAGCTGGCTCTTGAAGCGCTCCTGATCTAGGGGTGCCTCAGGCACGATGAAATCCTCGCTGCCGAGGCTCTCCTCATCTTCGGAGACTGGACGATAACTTTCATCATCCGGGTCATTGGGCATGGCCTGTTTATCAGGGTCATCTTGCCCGTTGTCTTGTTCCTCCTGTTCGGATGCAGCTCCAACAGGGTCTTCATTGTTTTCGGCATCGCCCGGAGTACTATTTTCTCCGGTGCTAGTGTTGCCATATTTTGAGCGACGAGGCTTAGAACGGCGTTTAGGGCGCCGGCGCTTGGACTGTGTCTCAGAAGGTTTATTCGCAACTGGATCCCCTTTGTCATCGTCGCTACCTTTTTTAGGTGTGTCGACCATGTACACATCGTACGAAGAGGTGGCCGTCCAAGTCCAGTAAATGGCGGGTCCTGGCCTTGCTCCTTGTCGGCATCGTCGTCCATACCGTCGATGTCTTCGGAGCCGTAATCAAGCACGTCGGTTAAGTCATCGAGGGTGGCTATGAAGTGGGTGGCAGGTGGGAAGCAAAGTTCCCCGTCATCAGCCTCTAGCTCGAACAGAACATAGTCCGGCTGTGAGTCCTTCTCCAAGGACAAATTCTTTAGAGAGTTTAGCACATCGCCCAAAGGTGAGTGCTGAAAGATATCTGCGGTGCTGAATTCAAAAATCGATAACCGATCCAACTCGGTGTCCGCAGGCGTTCGTGGTTCGGAACTTATGGCCGGAGACGAGTCCGGAGTTCCATTGACGCAAATATTGCGGGGTGTCGAGTCTGTGTGCGGCTCCAACGCCGCGGACTCTGTGGCCTCGGATGGCACGATCTACTTCGGTTCTATGGCCGTTGCAGCAACATAAACCATCTCCTCGATGTGATCCGATGACAGATTTAAGTCATGTTCATCGGGGCGAGGGGAAGCAGTCACTGCGGTCTCAAATCCATTGAAGATCAAGTCTCCACGGATGTCCGCGACGTAGTTCAAGCTTCCAAATCTGACCTGGTGGCTAGGGGCGTAGCTATCGATCTGCTCCAGATGGCCAAGCGAGTTGGCTCGCAGTATGAAGCCGCCGAATACGCAAATCTGTCCGGGGAGGAAGGTTTCTCCTTGGACAGCGTCACTATAGACGACCGGAGGGGCCATCGAACCTCTCGTTGACGGCACAGTGGAACTCTCAATGAAAGCACCAATGTCGGTGTCAAAACCGGCGGATCTCGAGTAGGGGGTCCCGAACTGTGCGTCTAGGATTGATGGTAACAGGAGACGGGGGACACGATGTTACCCAGGTTCGGGCCCTCTCTATGGAGGTAATACCCTACTTCCTGCTTGATTGATCTTGATGAATATGAATATTACAAGAGTTGATCTACCACGAGATCGTAATGGCTAAACCCTAGAAGCCTAGCCTGTATGACTATGGTAATGAGTCTCTCCTTTCTGGACTAACCCCTCCGGTTTATATAGACATCGAGGTGATCTAGGGTTACATAGATTCGGTTACATAAGAAGGAATCTTCATAGTCGGTCGCCAAGCATGCCTTCCACGCCAAGTAGAGTCCAATCCGGACACAGGTACGGTCTTCGGCCTTCATGTCTTCACAGCCCACCAGTCCGGCCTAATGGATAACAGGCCGGACGCCCGAGGACCCCTTAGTCCATGACTCCCTCAGAAACAATGACCCGCTGTCCATGGTGTGGAGAGAATTTATGCTAGCACCGTGTCCGGGAGAGAGGAGACAGCCAAGGCAAAGTTCGATGGGGAGGCAGAGGGATAGGGCTACCTCTGATGGTCCAAGGAGGAATCATGGCTCGGAGGACGATGATCTGAAGGACACGAGCACTAGTCCTATAAAACCCGTTGGAGGGTCGACTGGGGACAAGTTCTTTGGGCGGAAGAGACTTACTTTTGATGAGGTGAATGCGGACCCAGCGGCCCGTGCAAGTATACTGCTGGGTTAGGCACACGAGACCCCGATCACTTTGTCGTCTGCGTTGGTGGTTCACTCACATGGCAAGCTGATAACAGAGAAGGAAGATGAGGATGGTGACACTTCATCGCATGACTCGAAGAGATCAAAGACGGATAACGCGGCTGTGATGGATGCCAGCCACAATTTATCGGCGAGCTCCGAGAAGGGGCTCGACCGGTCGCAATGAAAATCCTCGTGTGGAACTGCCGCGGGATGCGTAAGCCTGCGACAGTTCGTGCGCTCTTGGGGATCCAAGAGTGAACAAAACCAGACGTGTTGTTCCTGTCTGAAACACACCTGGATATGGCTAAGGCAGGGAAGTTGAGAAGGAGGTTAGGGTTTGATGAGATGGAAATTTCGGAAAGTGACGGCATAAGTGGAGGATTGATCATGCTTTGGCAAACCAGCCTGGGAGTTTCATCTAGGGCTGTTCATTCAAATTACATAGTTATACGGATTGAGGAGACGTCAGCAGCGGGATGGCGCTTCACATGCTTCTATGGCGAGCCAAGTAGTGACCGAAAGCATCTTTCATGGGAATACTTGCGAGGTTTGCACGCATCGACTAATTTGCCATGGTTAGTGGCAGGTGATTTTAATAAAATCTTGCAAGCTCGTGAGAAGAAGGGGGGGGGGGCTGCACGCCCTCAGAGATGTATGCAGGCTTTCAGCAGTGCCTTGAGCGACTGTGAGCTCAACGATCTCGGCTACTCTGGCGATATTTTCAGCTGGCGTAGAGGTTGAATACGAGAGCGACTAGACAAAGCAGTCTCAAGTAGCTCTTGGGATGATCTTTTTCCATCATATGGTGTTGTGAACGAACCGTTTAATAAATCGGACCATCGGCGGATCCTAATTGATACTGACTTTCAGCTTGGATTACAGCCAAGGGGGCCGCCGGGACCGAGGAAATTTGAAGCGTGGCTTGCGGAGGAGGATGTGGAGGTGATATTTCAAGCGGCTTGGGATCATGCAAATGTTGGGGAACGTAGTAATTTCAAAAAATTTCCTACGCACATGCAAGATCATGGTGATGCATAGGAACGAGAGGGGAGAGTGTTGTCCACGTACCCTCGTAGACCGAAAGCGGAAGCGTCAGCACAACACGGTTGATGTAGTCGTACGTCTTCACGATCCGACCGATCAAGTACCGAACGCACGGCACCTCCGAGTTCGGCACACGTTCAGCCCGATGACGTCCCTCGAACTCCGATCCAGCCGAGTGTTGAGGGAGAGTTTCGTCAGCACGACGGCATGGTGACGATGATGATGTTCTACCGACGCAGGGCTTCGCCTAAGCACCGCTATAGTATTATCGAGGTGGACTATGGTGGAGGGGGGCACCGCACACGGCTAAAAGATC
>NC_057799.1:636945990-636952909 GCF_018294505.1 Triticum aestivum | reverse complement strand
GCCAGGAGGAGTCCTACTCCCACCGGGAGTAGGACTCCCTCCCTTCCTTGTTGGATTAGGAGAAGGGGGGAAAGAGGAGGAGGAGAAGAAGGAAAGGGGGGCACCGCCCCCCTCCTTGTCCAATTCGGACTAGAGGGGGAGGGGGCGCGCGGCCTGCCCTGGCCGCCCCTCCTATTCTCCACTAAGGCCCATATAGGCCCATTAATCCCGGGAGGGGGGGGGGGGTTCCGGTAACCCCCCGGTACTCCGGTATATATCCGATAACCCCCGGAACCATTCCGGTGTCCGAATATAGTCGTCCAATATATCAATCTTCATGTCTCGACCATTTCGAGACTCCTCATTATGTCCGTGATCACATCCGGGACTCCGAACAACCTTCGGTACATCAAAACATATAAACTCATAATATAACTGTCATCGAAACTTTAAGCGTGCGGACCCTACGGGTTCGAGAACTATGTAGACATGACCGAGACACGTCTTCAGTAAATAACCAATAGCGGAACCTGGATGCTCACATTGGCTCCCACATATTCTACGAAGATCTTTATCGGTCAGACCGCATAACAACATACGTTGTTCCCTTTGTCATCGGTATGTTACTTGCCCGAGATTCGATCATCGGTATCTCAATACCTAGTTCAATCTCGTCACCGGCAAGTCTCTTTACTCGTTATGTAATACATCATCCCGCAACTAACTCATTAGTTGCAATGCTTGCAAGGCTTAAGTGATGTGCATTACCGAGTGGGCCCAAAGATACCTCTCCGACAATCGGAGTGACAAATCCTAATCTCGAAATACGCCAACCCAACAAGTACCTTCGGAGACACCTGTAGAGCACCTTTATAATCACCCAGTTACGCTGTGACGTTTGGTAGCACACAAAGTGTTCCTCCGGTAAACGGGAGTTGCATAATCTCATAGTCATAGGAACATGTATAAGTCATGAAGAAAGCAATAGCAGAATACTAAACGATCGTGTGCTAAGCTAACGGAATGGGTCAAGTCAATCACATCATTATTCTCCTAATGATGTGATCCCGTTAATCAAATGACAACTCATGTCAATAGCTAGGAAACATAACCATCTTTGATCAACGAGCTAGTCAAGTAGAGGCATACTAGTGACACTCTGTTTGTCTATGTATTCACACAAGTATTATGTTTCCGGTTAATACAATTCTAGCATGAATAATAAACATTTATCATGATATAAGGAAATAAATAATAGCTTTATTATTGCCTCTAGGGCATATTTCCTTCAGTCTCCCACTTGCACTAGAGTCAATAATCTAGATTACACTGTAATAATTCTAACACCCATGGAGCCTTGGTGCTGATCATGTTTTGCTCGTGGAAGAGGCTTAGTCAACGGGTCTGCAACATTCAGATCCATATGTATCTTGCAAATTTCTATGTCTCCCACCTGGACTAAATCCCGGATGGAATTGAAGCGTCTCTTGATGTGCTTGGTTCTCTTGTGAAATCTGGATTCCTTCGCCAAGGCAATTGCACCAGTATTGTCACAAAAGATTTTCATTGGACCCGATGCACTAGGTATGACACCTAGATCGGATATGAACTCCTTCATCCAGACTCCTTCATTTGCTGCTTCCGAAGCAGCTATGTACTCCGCTTCACACGTAGATCCCGCCACAACGCTTTGTTTAGAACTGCACCAACTGACAGCTCCACCGTTCAATGTAAACACGTATCTGGTTTGCGATTTAGAATCGTCCGGATCAGTGTCAAAGCTTGCATCAACGTAACCATTTACGATGAGCTCTTTGTCACCTCCATAAATGAGAAACATATCCTTAGTCCTTTTCAGGTATTTCAGGATGTTCTTGACCGCTGCCCAGTGATCCACTCCTGGATTACTTTGGTACCTCCCTGCTAAACTTATAGCAAGGCACACATCAGGTTTGGTACACATCATTGCATACATGATAGAGCCTATGGCTGAAGCATAGGGAACATCTTTCATTTTCTCTCTATCTTCTGCAGTGGTCGGGCATTGGGTCTTACTCAACTTCACACCTTGTAACACAGGCAAGAACCCTTTCTTTGCTTGATCCATTTTGAACTTATTCAAAACTTTGTCAAGGTATGTGCTTTGTGAAAGTCCAATTAAGCGTGTTGATCTATCTCTATGGATCTTGATGCCCAATATATAAGCAGCTTCACCGAGGTCCTTCATTGAAAAACTCTTATTCAAGTATCCTTTTATGCTATCCAGAAATTCTATATCATTTCCAATCAGCAATATGTCATCCACATATAATATCAGAAATGCTACAGAGCTCCCACTCACTTTCTTGTAAATACAGGCTTCTCCAAAAGTCTGTATAAAACCAAATGCTTTGATCACACTATCAAAGCGTTTATTCAAACTCCGAGAGGCTTGCACCAGTCCATAAATGGATCGTTGGAGCTTGCACACTTTGTTAGCTCCTTTTGGATCGACTAAACCTTCCGGTTGCATCATATACAACTCTTCTTCCAGAAATCCATTCAGAATGCAGTTTTGACATCCATTTGCCAAATTTCATAATCATAAAATGCGGCAATTGCTAACATGATTCGGACAGACTGAAGCATCGCTACGGGTGAGAAGGTCTCATCGTAGTCAATCCCTTGAACTTGTCGAAAACCTTTCGCAACAAGTCGAGCTTTATAGACAGTAACATTACCGTCAGCGTCAATCTTCTTCTTGAAGATCCATTTATTCTCAATGGCTTGGCGATCATCGGGCAAGTCAACCAAAGTCCACACTTTGTTCTCATACATGGATCCCATCTCAGATTTCATGGCCTCAAGCCATTTTGCGGAATTTGGGCTCACCATCGCTTCTTCATAGTTCATAGGTTCATCATGGTCTAGTAACATGACTTCCAGAACAGGATTACCGTACCACTCTGGTGCGGATCTTTCTCTGGTTGATCTACGAGGTTCAGTAACAACTTGATCTGAAGTTTCATGATCATCATCATTAACTTCCTCACTAATTGGTGTAGGTGTCACAGAAACCGGTTTCTGTGATGAACTACTTTCCAATAAGGGAGCAGGTACAGTTACCTCATCAAGTTCTACTTTCCTCCCACTCACTTCTTTCGAGAGAAACTCCTTCTCTAGAAAGATTCCAAATTTTGCAACAAAAGTCTTGCCTTCGGATCTGTGATAGAAGGTGTACCCAACAGTCTCTTTTGGGTATCCTATGAAGACACATTTTTCCGACTTGGGTTCGAGCTTATCAGGTTGAAGCTATTTCACATAAGCATCACAGCCCCAAACTTTAAGAAATGACAACTTTGGTTTCTTGCCAAACCACAGTTCATAAGGGGTCGTCTCAACGGATTTCGATGGTTTCTTATTTAACGTGAATGCAGTCGTCTCTAAAGCATAACCCCAAAACGATAGCGGTAAATCAGTAAGAGACATCATAGATCGCACCATATCAAGTAAAGTACGATTACGACGTTCGGACACACCATTACGTTGTGGTGTTCCGGGTGGCGTGAGTTGCGAAACTATTCCGCATTGTTTCAAATGAAGACCAAACTCGTAACTCAAATATTCTCCTCCACGATCAGATCGTAGAAACTTTATTTTCTTGTTACGATGATTTTCAACTTCACTCTGAAATTCTTTAAACTTCTCAAATGTTTCAGACTTATGTTTCATTAAGTAGATATACCCATATCTGCTTAAATCATCTGTGAAGGTGAGAAAATAACGATATCCGCCACGAGCCTCAATATTCATCGGACCACATACATCTGTATGTATGATTTCCAACAAATCTGTTGCTCGCTCCATAGTTCCGGAGAACGGCGTTTTAGTCATCTTGCCCATGAGGCACGGTTCGCAAGTACCAAGTGATTCATAATCAAGTGGTTCCAAAAGTCTATCAATATGGAGTTTCTTCATGCGCTTTACACCGATGTGACCTAAACGGCAGTGCCACAAATAAGTTGCACTATCATTATCAACTCTTGTGACGCCCCCGATTCAATCGTACACTAATCATGCACGCAAATGTGTACGATCGAGATCAGGGACTCACGGGAAGATACCACAACACAACTCTACAACATAAATAAGTCATACAAGCATCAAATACAAGCCAGGGGCCTCGAGGGCTCGAATACAAGTGCTCGATCATAGACGAGTCAGCGGAAGCAACAATATCTGAGTACAGACATAAGTTAAACAAGTTTGCCTTAAGAAGGCTAGCACAAAAGTAGCAACGATCGAAAAGGCACGGCCTCCTGCCTGGGACCTCCTAACTACTCCTCGAAGCCGAACTCCATGTAGAATCATCCTCGGGATCTCTAGCTTCTGGACTCCAGCATCTGGTTGCGACAACCAGGTATAGAAAGGGGAAAAGAGGGAGAAAAGCAACCGTGAGTACTCATCCAAAGTACTCGCAAGCAAGGAGCTACACTACATATGCATGGGTATATGTGTAAAGGGCCATATCAGTGGACTGAACTGCAGAATGCCAGAATAAGAGGGGGATAGCTAATCCTGTCGAAGACTATGCTTCTGGCCACCTCCATCTTGCAGCATGTAGAAGAGAGTAGATGGTAAGTTCACCAAGTAGCATCGCATAGCATAATCCTACCAGGCGATCCCCTCCTCGTCGCCCTGCTAGAGAGCGATCACCGGGTTATATCTGGCACTTGGAAGGGTGTGTTTTATTAAGTATCTAGTTCTAGTTGTCATAAGGTCAAGGTACAACTCCGGGTCGTCCTTTTACCGAGGGACACGGCTATTCGAATAGATAAACTTCCCTGCAGGGGTGCACCACATAACCCAACACGCTTGATCCCATTTGGCCGGACACACTTTCCTGGGTCATGCCCGGCCTCGGAAGATCAACACGTCGCAGCCCCACCTAGGCTTAACAGAGAGGTCAGCACGCCGGTCTAAATCCTATGCGCGCAGGGGTCTGGGCCCATCGGCCATTGCACACCTGCACGTTGCGAGGGCGGCCGGAAGCAGACCTAGCCTAGCAGGCGTTCCAGTCCAATCCGGCGTGTGCCGCTCCGTCGCTGACGTCAAAAGAGCTTCGGCTGATACCACGACGTCGAGTGCCCATAACTGTTCCCGCGTAGTTGGTTAGTGCGTATAGACCAAATGGCCAGACTCAGATCAAATACCAAGATCTCGTTAAGGGTGTTAAGTAACCGCGAACGGCGACCAGGGCCAGGCCCACCTCTCTCCTAGGTGGTCTCAACCTGCCCTGTCGCTCCGCCATAAAGTAACAGTCGGGGGCCGTCAGGAACCTAGGCCCACCTCTACCGGGATGGAACCACCTGTCCTTTCAGCCCCCTCATCGGAATCACTTGCGGGTACTCCTCGAGCCGACCCGACTTTAGTCACCACATGTATCATGTATAAAGTATATAGTATATACCCGTGATCACCTCCCGCAGTGATCACGGCCCAGTAGTATAGCATGGCAGACGGACAAGAATGTAGGGCCACTGATGGAACACTAGCATCCTATACTAAGCAGTAGGATAGTAGGTAAGGGTAACAACTGTAGCAACTATGACAGGCTATGCATCAGGATGGGATTAACGGAAAGCAGTAACATGCTACACTACTCTAATGCAAGCAGTATAGAGAAGAATAGGCGATATCTGGTGATCAAGGGGGGGGGGGCTTGCCTGGTTGCTCTGGCAAGTAGGAGGGTCGTCAACTCCGTAGTTGAACTGGGCAGCAGCAGCGTCGGTCTCGTAGTCTACCGGAGAGAAGAGGGGGGAAGAAACAGTAAATACAATGCAAACATAAGCATGACGATGCGTGATATGACAATGAGCGGTGCTAGGTGTGCCCTAACGCGGCAGTAGGTGGTACCGGCGAAGGGGGGGAACATTCGGGAAAGTATTACCGATGTTTCGCATTTTTGGACAGATGAAACGGAGGGGGAAAGTTGCGAGTTCGATACGTTAGGGATGTGTGGCGGACGAACAGGCTGCGTATCCGGATTCGTCTCGTCGTTCTGAACAACTTTCATGTACTAAGTATTTTCATCTGAGCAACGGTTTATTTTATAATGATTTTAAAAGAATTTATTAATTTCTGGAATTTATTTAATTATTTAATATATACATTATCCGAAACAGTGTTGCGATGACATCAGCATGACATCATGTTGACGTCAGCAGTCAACATTGACCGTTGACCTGGTCAACCTGACAGGTGGGTCCCACCTGTCAGGGACTGTTAGCTAATTAACAGTAGTTAATTAGGTTAATTAGTTATTAGGTTAATTAATCTTAATTAGTTAATATTAACAGGATTAATTAAGTTAATTAATTATCTTTATTATTTATTTATTTATTTTTATTAATTTAATTAATTTTTTTAAATCCTTTTTTTATTTAAAACGTTCTCTGGGCGGGGCCCATGTGTCATAGGCCCCAGGGGCCAAAGCGGGTCGGCCAACGACCGGAGCCGGGCGGAGGCGCTCGGGCGTGGGCGCCCGAAGGCAGACCCAGGGCGCAGCGAGTGTTCCCCGGAGCGCGACCAGGGGGCGGAGGCGGGACGGCGAGCGGCGGCAGCCACTGCGGGAACCGCAAGGGGGCCAGGGGCGAAAGCGGACGGAGGCGTCCGGAGGCAGTAGCGGGGTTCGCGGGCGCGTGACGGGCGCCGGAGCGGGTGACGTGCGCGCGCGGGACGACGCGTGCGCTGGACGTGGCCGTGGCCGTGAGCGCGTGCGCGAGGGAGACATGAGGAGGGGAGGAGGAGGGCACGGCCCTCACCGGCGTTGGAGAGCAGAGGTGGTGGCGAGGCTCGATGTGGTCCGGCGGGGAGGAGGACGGGGACGGGTCGGCGGGGTCGACGACGGGGAAGAGGTCGAGGTGGCGAGGTCTCCGGGCGGCGGGGCGGCGTCGGGGTC
>NC_057799.1:636939059-636945636 GCF_018294505.1 Triticum aestivum | reverse complement strand
GAGGCGGGCGGCGCCAGCCGGCGACGGGGCGTAGGGGCGAGGTGGCGTGGTCGGGGCGCCGTTTCCCCCGATACAGATTGGGGAAGCGAGGGAGATGCGCGGGGGTGGGACGAGTGGGGGAGTGGGGCTAGGGTTACGGGGTAGCGGGGGGTTAGTAGGGGAGGTGGGCCGGGGTGGGCCGGCCCGTTCGGGCGGCTGAGGCTAGCTGGGCCACTTGGCCCAGCAGGGGGGTCCTGTTCTCCTTCCTCTCTTTTTTGTTTGCTCGTTTTCCTTTTCTTTTTTTTATATTTCTTTTTTGTTTTGCATTTTCTTTTATTTACTATTTTATGTTCTATTTTAGTTACACCTATTTTAGTTTTTATAAAATACAAAACAAACTCCTAAAATATTTTTATAATATAGCCCATTACCTCAAAAAGTTTGGTGCAATATTAAAAATACTCGATACATTTTTATCATTTAAAAGGTACTTAAATATTTGTTTTAGCCACATTTTTATTTATTTTAGTGCATTAAAACATTTTATAAAATTGTGGATTCTCCGCCATAATTACCTATGCATTATTTGTCACAATTTGAACATTTTAGTTTTAATATTTGAAAACTTTTGTGGTTTGCCTTTAACTCAAATTTGAATTTGAATCGTTTTGAACTAACGTGAGGTTAACAACAGTAACCGCGATGACGTGGCATGATTAACAGGGAATTACTGTAGCTTAAATATCCGGGCGTCACAATTCTCCTCCACTACAAGAAATCTCGTCCCGAGATTTAAGAGGGGATGTGACGGGGAAGGGATTTGGTTACGAAATTCTAACGAGTCTTCTCGGTCTTGGTTGCTCTTCTCGAAGAGGTCGATCCATTACGTGGGTGTCTTCATTTCTCTGCTTCGGTCATCATGACGATGTTGGCATCCTTTCTTCGGGAGCTCCATCGTACTTACGAATAGGAAAGGGGCAGCTTGACAACGATAGAACGCTACCAGGGGTAATCACCGGGGTTATCCCACGAATGAACATATGACTATCTCTCGAGTTGAACGAATAAAACATGCCGAGAGCAAAGTAATATGGTACAATAAGAAGTTTCAAATGGGTAGATAGTTGCTCGAAGTCTTAACCAGAGAGGAAAAGGGGTTCAGAGCAGCGAGAGTAAGTATTGCGTTTGATACCAGAATAGAGCACTAGGAAGGTGGCCCGTGAATTAAATACGAAGCCAAGCGTGAGGAATAACCATTAGAGACAGGGTTGTACAAGAGAGTCAGGTTTTGATCCTGTGGAACTGTGGGTTATGGGCCCACCATGTGGGTTAAAAGTAGGAAGGGCGGAGACGTCTTGCGTGATCATGTAAGCAAGGCATGTCAGAGGATAGCCTGTCATTTATGTCGACAACAACATCGGTACCAAGGGCGAGGGACGAAGAGAACCATTTTCCTGCTTGTTGAACGAGGCGGACCAATATGCAAAGTTCTCGTCCATCAGTGGTTACCGGAATGCTATCAACAAAAGCAACAGGGTCTTACTGACAGGGTTGTACACCAAGGTGTTTACATAAGCAGAAGAACATTACTGCTTAGATCATATAGATCACCAGAAAGGTTATACAAAACAATGGAAAGGAAAATGTGATCATCAGATTAAACAGAACAATGGAAAGGAAAATGTGTTTAAACACCTATTTCAGGGGTATATCCTTCCCAAGGACAAGCATATGATATCCATGACCGGATAGAAGGTAGAAAACCATTTAGGTAAGGGAAGAGAACTTTCCTGACATTACCCATACAACGGTGTTTGGATAATTGATAAGGAAAATTTAGCATTGTGCTTTAAATGTTCCTGTTGAAAATCGGAGTACCATAGACATGCTTCGAGATAGCATTGACATGGTCAACAGGTGAAGATCAGAATTAGGAAACAAAAAGGATCCATCAGGACCAACTTATAGAATAAGTCTTACAATTTCCTCATGGAAGAATGGATAACCTTGCTGAAAAGGAATCTATAACAATAGGGCCAACCGGCCAGGTGTGCTAGGCACGACATCACCTTACCGGGTCACATAAGACCAATGTTATAACTCTTGGAAATATGTTCCAACCATCATATCTGACCGAGATTCAGATCTGATTGGTGTCAGGATAACTCAGACTCAGGATGCCTGAGAAGAAAGGTGCAACACAAATTGTCGAGATGACATTGTAAGATTCTCGAGAACTGAACTATGGAAGCGAGTTCCGAAACGAGAGTTCATCATTAAACCAAGGAGAGGATGAGGGGGTGGCTGATGGACTCAGCGACAATTCCTCGAGATTAACAAAAGATGGATTTCCACAACTATGTGAACAAGGAGATAACATTTGTCAGATCAAATGGTATAATGATGTATGCTCGAGGAAAACATACACAATTAAACATTGGTTGAAAGGTGCACCCGAAATATGGGGTTAGGTAGCATGATCAATGTTAGAATGGTGGTTCAGCAACCGATAGGCTAAGAATGAATTATCGATCATTAACTTCAAAGCAATAGGATTGCTAGAAGTGCAGAATCCAAGCAACACCGTTCACTTGTGGGTACCCCGGTTGGAATCAACACGAGGACCAAGAAAGAATGGTGATGGTGAGAAGTATCATTATAGCGAGAATTCTTAAGAGGTGGAGCAATCCTCACAACATTCTTGACATCAAAGATGGTAATACTCTGCGGTAGAACTTAACATAAGTTGGATAGCAAGGAAATCAAGGTACAACACAAAACACGAACAAGTTTGTGTTGAATGGAAGGCAATAAAATGGTCGATGATAAAACAAATCATCGAGGGCAAGGATGGTATTTCTCATCCAGAATTCGATAGATATCTTGGAAGAGCTCAGAATGTTGATGATGTTCACGACACATTTGTAGCGAGAATTTATGAAGAGGTAATCAATCGGCGATGACATCAAGTCAAAGGAATGATGAAGCGAAAGGTTATTGGAACTAGGGGTACGACACAAACTCGAAATCAAGCTTGTTGTTCAAGGCTAAATGATATGGCAAGGAAAATCGACGTAAGCTTAGCTCATCATCGAAGTGGTGCTCCAAGAATAAGGACCAGGTAGCACAGTTAAAATCACCACGACAATGATATAGCCATACAGGCTAGGAATGGCGTGATCGGGTACAAACTCGTACTTAAAGAAGATTATCAAGTGTCGCTGAACCGTAGTGCGGACTCGGTTCAGTTATCGGTGTCTTTGAGTGTTTAACAACTCAGAGCCCGTGAAAAATTGGAATCAATGAGAATGTAGCACTTGATGAAGAACTCATAAGAAGTTATGCAGTTCCGTGATGATCTTGAGATATCAGGGGGTAATACTCGACGACAAATCAAAGTAGAGGTTGGACTGGGGTATTACTCTGCAGAAGTCAAGTGCTTAAACTTGCACGAGAAATGGTATTTAAAGGAGAACATGGTCAGAAACCACGATCATAAATGATCGAACCACGGATACAAGATGAACTTATAACAAGGGGGTAATTATTTTTACAAGCAGTTTCCATGATAAGTTATACATCGTGTCCATGGGCATGAACGCAAGGTTCAAGGTCGACTCCCACTTCTTCAATGTATAACCTTCCATTCACTCCTCGCTTTGATAAAGGCATTAGTGTTGAAAGTTTTACCTTGTGAAATACCAGATGAGTATGACTCGTGAAAACTTCCGAGTTCACACATATTAAGGAAGGCATAGGTTCAACCCGTCAGGGTATCGTGGAAACATATACCACCAGCTTCAATAGTAAATACCACCAGCTCGACAACAGAGCATGGTTGAGAAAACAGAGGATACCATTTACCCAAGGCTTTATATATCGGTGGAAAGACTCACAAGGTCATTTGAATATGAAGGACACTGTCGGATAATAATCCAACAAGAGGTCCGGTGGTCTACAACGGAGCTGATGTGAGTATCGGTACTCTATCAAAGGAAGAAGGAATGCAAGTGCATCGGATTATAGAAAAAACTGACTAACTCAAAGCTTAAATGCAAGGAATTATGAATTCCAAGACAAGGGATCAGAAGCAATGCTCTGATTAGGGATGGATAAGCTGAATAGACTTAGGGATACAACCGATCAAGGCATTGATTGGTCAAGAACCAGCTCATATCCAAATGACGTTTGAGCCGGAAGAATGAATTCTAGGATCCGATTGAGGATTGCGAGCATTCGCAACAAATTGAATCAACGGACTCAAAATGATAATGACAAGGGATGCCAATAAGATTACGAGACTTAAGATTAATCATAATGCAAGTAAGCAAGAATTTCAAGAGAAAAAGGCTCCTGAGGATTTTCGGAAGATCGAATGGTATTTTGAACACTTTTGTGGAATACTTGAATCAACTGGGGATGAGCGGATACTCAGTAAGTGCGAGAATTATCCGTAGGGGAATTCAGGTGACAAAGAACTGCAAGGCAGTAGGCACAAAATATTCTCGGAACAATAGAGAGGATTTCAGGGTATCTTGTAATAACAAGATCAACTGGGAATAAGAGTAAGAATGGCGAGTGTATTTATTTATCCATAGGGATAGATCGGATGTAGGGAATTGCAAAAGCAACGAGCACAAAGTCTCGAAAGAGTATCGGGGAGTAACTTCGAAATCTTCTGGTGCAGTAGGCGATCATCTGTGATAAGGGGCTCTCCGGGAGAAAGTATTTACGAGAACCTACAGTTAGTCTTTTTAGCAAAATCATTTAAACCGAATAGAAGAGAGACCAGAGTCCTAGAGTAAGGATCGAGGAGTAAAAGATCCTAATACCACCCAATGGCGACGTGGGCCCGTAAGCCACACAGCCATGTTAGTAAAAGTTTTTAATGACTAGACTCGACTTTGGCCAAGGAGTTGGAAAGGGGGATTCCTACAGGCAGTCGGCTCTGATACCAACTTGTGACGCCCCCGATTCAATCGTACACTAATCATGCACGCAAATGTGTACGATCAAGATCAGGGACTCACGGGAAGATACCACAACACAACTCTACAACATAAATAAGTCATACAAGCATCATAATACAAGCCAGGGGCCTCGAGGGCTCGAATACAAGTGCTCGATCATAGACGAGTCAGCGGAAGCAACAATATCTGAGTACAGACATAAGTTAAACAAGTTTGCCTTAAGAAGGCTAGCACAAAAGTAGCAACGATCGAAAAGGCAAGGCCTCTTGCCTGGGACCTCCTAACTACTCCTCGAAGTCGAACTCCATGTAGAATCATCCTCGGGATCTCTAGCTCCTGGACTCCAGCATCTGGTTGCGACAACCAGGTATAGAAAGGGGAAAAGAGGGAGAAAAGCAACCGTGAGTACTCATCCAAAGTACTCACAAGCAAGGAGCTACACTACATATGCATGGGTATATGTCTAAAGGGCCATATCAGTGGACTGAACTGCAGAATGCCAGAATAAGAGGGGGATAGCTAATCCTATCGAAGACTACGCTTCTGGCCACCTCCATCTTGCAGCATGTAGAAGAGAGTAGATGGTAGGTTCACCAAGTAGCATCGCATAGCATAATCCTACCCGGCGATCCCTCCTCGTCGCCCTGTTAGAGAGCGATCACCGGGTTATATCTGGCACTTGGAAGGGTGTGTTTTATTAAGTATCTAGTTCTAGTTGTCATAAGGTCAAGGTACAACTCCGGGTCGTCCTTTTACCGAGGGACGCGGCTATTCGAATAGATAAACTTCCCTGCAGGGGTGCACCACATAACCCAACACGCTTGATCCCATTTGGCCGGACACACTTTCCTGGGTCATGCCCGGCCTCGGAAGATCAACACGTCGCAGCCCCACCTAGGCTCAACAGAGAGGTCAGCACGCCGGTCTAAATCCTATGCGCGCAGGGGTCTGGGCCCATCGGCCATTGCACACCTGCACGTTGCGAGGGCGGCCGGAAGCAGACCTAGCCTAGCAGGCGTTCCAGTCCAATCCGGCGCGCGCCGCTCCGTCGCTGACGTCAAAACAGCTTCGGCTGATACCACGACGTCGAGTGGCCATAACTGTTCCCGCGTAGTTGGTTAGTGCGTATAGACCAAATGGCCAGACTCAGATCAAATACCAAGATCTCGTTAAGCGTGTTAAGTAACCGCGAACGCCGACCAGGGCCAGGCCCACCTCTCTCCTAGGTGGTCTCAACCTGCCCTATCGCTCCGCCACAAAGTAACAGTCGAGGGCCGTCAGGAACCCAGGCCCACCTCTACCGGGATGGAACCACCTGTCCTTTCAGCCCCCTCATCAGAATCACTTGCGGGTACTCCTCGAGTCGACCCGACTTTAGTCACCACATGTATCATGTATAAAGTATATAGTATATACCCGTGATCACCTCCCGCAGTGATCACGACCCAGTAGTATAGCATGGCAGACGGACAAGAATGTAGGGCCACTGATGGAACACTAGCATCCTATACTAAGCAGTAGGATAGCAGGTAAGGGTAACAACTGTAGCAACTATGACAGGCTATGCATCAGGATAGGATTAACGGAAAGCAGTAACATGCTACACTACTCTAATGCAAGCAGTATAG
>NC_057799.1:636937887-636938824 GCF_018294505.1 Triticum aestivum | reverse complement strand
CGTCAAGTCCGTAGTTGAACTGGGCAGCAGCAGCGTCGGTCTCGTAGTCTACCGGAGAGAAGAGGGGGGAAGAAACAGTAAATACAATGCAAACATAAGCATGACGATGCGTGATATGACAATGAGCGGTGCTAGGTGTGCCCTAACGCGGCAGTAGGTGGTACCGGCGAAGGGGGGGAACATCCGGGAAGGTATTCCCGATGTTTCGCATTTTCGGACAGATGAAACGGAGGGGGAAAGTTGCGAGTTCGATACGTTAGGGATGTGTGGCGGACGAACGGGCCGCGTATCCGGATTCGTCTCGTCGTTCCGAACAACTTTCATGTACTAAGTATTTTCATCTGAGCAACGGTTTATTTTATAATGATTTTAAAAGAATTTATTAATTTCTGTAATTTATTTAATTATTTAGTATATACATTATCCGAAACAGTGTTGCGATGACATCAGCATGACATCATGCTGACGTCAGCAGTCAACGTTGACCGTTGACCTGGTCAACCTGACAGATGGGTCCCACCTGTCAGGGACTGTTAGCTAATTAACAGTAGTTAATTAGGTTAATTAGTTATTAGGTTAATTAATCTTAATTAGTTAATATTAACAGGATTAATTAAGTTAATTAATTATCTTTATTATTTATTTATTTTTATTAATTTAATTAATTTTTTAAATCCTTTTTTTATTTAAAACGTTCTCTGGGCGGGGCCCATGTGTCATAGGCCCCAGGGGCCAAAGCGGGTCGGCCAACGGGCGGAGCCGGGCGGAGGCGCTCGGGCGTGGGCGCCCGAAGGCAGACCCAGGGCGCGGCGAGTGTTCCCCGGAGCGCGACCAGGGGGCGGAGGTGGGACGGCGAGCGGCGGCAGCCACTGCGGGAACCGCAAGGGGGCCAGGGGCGAAAGCGGACGGGGCGACGGAGGCGTCCGGAGGCAGCAGC
>NC_057799.1:636933239-636936889 GCF_018294505.1 Triticum aestivum | reverse complement strand
GCCCAGCAGGGGGGTCCTGTTCTCCTTCCTCTTTTTTTTTTGCTCGTTTTCCTTTTCTTTTTTTATGTTTCTTTTTTGTTTTGCATTTTCTTTTATTTACTATATTCTGTTCTATTTTAGTTACACCTATTTTAGTTTTTATAAAATACAAAACAAACTCCTAAAATATTTTTAATATAGCCCATTACCTCAAAAAGTTTGGTGCAATATTAAAAATACTCGATACATTTTTATCATTTAAAAGGTACTTAAATATTTGTTTTAGCCACATTTTTATTTATTTTAGTGCATTAAAACATTTTACAAAATTGTGGATTCTCCGCCATAATTACCTATGCATTATTTGTCACAATCCGAACATTTTAGTTTTAATATTTGAAAACTTTTGTGGTTTGCCTTTAACTCAAATTTGAATTTGAATCGTTTTGAACTAACGTGAGGTTAACAACAGTAACCGCGATGACGTGGCATGATTAACACGGAATTACTGTAGCTTAAATATCCGGGCGTCACAACTCTGCATCTTTTGGCTTCAATGTTATGAATATGTGTATCACTACTATCAAGATTCAACAAAAATAGACCATTCTTCAAGGGTGCATGACCATAAAAGATATTACTCATATAAATAGAACAACCATTATTCTCTGATTTAAATGAATAACCGTCTCGCATCAAACAAGATCCAGATATAATGTTCATGCTCAATTTTGGCACCAAATAACAATTATTCAGGTCTAAAACTAATCCCAAAGGTAGATGTAGAGGTAGCGTGCTGACCGCGATCACATCGACTTTGGAACCATTTCCCACGCGCATCGTCACCTCGTCCTTAGCCAATCTTCGTTTAATCCGTAGTCCCTGTTTCGAGTTGCAAATATTAGCAACAGAACCAGTATCAAATACCCAGGTGCTACTGCGAGCATTAGTAAGGTACACATCAATAACATGTATATCACATATACCTTTGTTCACCTTGCCATCCTTCTTATCCGCCAAATACTTGGGGCAGTTCCGCTTCCTGTGACCAGTCTGCTTGCAGTAGAAGCACTCAGTCTCAGGCTTAGGTCCATACTTGGGTTTCTTCTCCTGAGCAGCAACTTGCTTGCTGTTCTTCTTGAAGTTCCCCTTCTTCTTCCCTTTGCCATTTTTCTTGGAACTGGTGGTCTTATTGACCATCAACACTTGATGCTCCTTCTTGATTTCTACCTCCGCAGCCTTTAGCATTGCGAAGAGCTCGGGAATCGTCTTATCCATCCCTTGCATGTTATAGTTCATCACGAAGCTCTTGTAGCTTGGTGGCAGTGATTGAAGAATTCTGTCAATGACGCTATCATCCGGAAGATTAACTCCCAGTTGAATCAAGTGATTGTTATACCCAGACATTTTGAGTATATGCTCACTGGCAGAACTATTCTCCTCCATCTTGCAGCTGTAGAACTTATTGGAGACTTCATATCTCTCAATCCGGGCATTTGCTTGAAATATTAACTTCAACTCCTGGAACATCTCATATGCTTCATGACGTTCAAAACGTCGTTGAAGACCCGGTTCTAAGCCGTAAAGCATGGCACACTGAACTATTGAGTAGTCATCAGCTTTGCTCTGCCAGACGTTCATAACATCTAGTGTTGCTCCTGCAGCAGGTCTGGCACCCAGCGGTGCTTCCAGGACGTAATTCTTCTGTGCAGCAATGAGGATAATCCTTAAGTTACGGACCCAGTCCGCGTAATTGCTACCATCATCTCTCAACTTTGCTTTCTCAAGGAACGCATTAAAATTCAACGAAACAACATCACGGGCCATCTATCTACAATCAACATAGACAAGCAAAATACTATCAGATACTAAGTTCATGATAAATTTAAGTTCAATTAATCATATTACTTAAGAACTCCCACTTAGATAGACATCCCTCTAATCCTCTAAGTGATCACGTGATCCAAATCAACTAAACCATGTCCGATCATCACGTGAGATGGAGTAGTTTCAATGGTGAACATCACTATGTTGATCATATCTACTATATGATTCACGCTCGACCTTTCGGTCTCCGTGTTCCGAGGCCATATCTGTTATATGCTAGGCTCGTCAAGTTTAACATGAGTATTCCGTGTGTGCAACTGTTTTGCACCCGTTGTATTTGAACGTAGAGCCTATCACACCCGATCATCAGGTGGTGTCTCAGCACGAAGAACTTTCGCAACGATGCATACTCAGGGAGAACACTTATACTTTGATAATAGTGAGAGATCATCTTAAAATGCTACCGTCAATCAAAGCAAGATTAGATGCATAAAAAGATAAATGTCACATGCAATCAATATAAGTGATATGATATGGCCATCATCATCTTGTGCTTGTGATCTCCATCTCCGAAGCACCGTCATGATCACTATCATCACAGGCGCGACACCTTGATCTCCATCGTAGCATCGTTGTCGTCTCGCCAATCTTATGCTTCTACGACTATCGCTACCGCTTAGTGATAAAGTAAAGCATTACAGGGCGATTGCATTGCATACAATAAAGCGACAACCATATGGCTCCTGCCAGTTGCCGATAACTCGGTTACAAAACATGATCATCTCATACAATAAAATTTAGCATCATGCCTTGACCATATCACATCACAACATGCCCTGCAAAAACAAGTTAGACGTCCTCTACTTTGTTGTTGCAAGTTTTACGTGGCTGCTACGGGCTGAGCAAGAACCATTCTTACCTACGCATCAAAACCACAACGATAGTTTGTCAAGTTGGTGCTGTTTTAACCTTCGCAAGGACCGGGCGTAGCCACACTCAGTTCAACTAAAGTTGGAGAAACTGACACCCGCCAGCCACCTGTGTGCAAAGCACGTCGGTAGAACCAGTCTCGCGTAAGCGTACGCGTAATGTCGGTCCGGGCCGCTTCATCCAACAATACTGCCGAACCAAAGTATGACATGCTGGTAAGCAGTATGACTTATATCACCCACAACTCACTTGTGTTCTACTCGTGCATATGACATCTACGCATAAAACCAGGCTCGGATGCCAGTATTGGGGAATGTAGTAATTTCAAAAAATTTCCTACGCACACGCAAGATCATGGTGATGCATAGCAACGAGAGGGGAGATTGTTGTCCACGTACCCTCGTAGACCGAAATCGGAAGCGTTAGCACAACGCGGTTGATGTAGTCGTACGTCTTCACGATCCGACCGATCAAGTACCGAACGCACAGCACCTCCGAATTCAGCACACGTTCAGCCCGATGACGTCCCTCGTACTCCGATCCAGCCGAGTGTTGAGGGAGAGTTTCGTCAGCACGACGGCGTGGTTACGATGATGCTGTTCTACCGACGCAGGGCTTCGCCTAAGCACCACTACAGTATTATCGAGGTGGACTATGGTGGAGGGGGGCACCGCACACGGCTAAAAGATCAATAGATCAATTGTTGTGTCTTTGGGGTGCCCCCTACCCCGTATATAAAGGAGCAAGGGGGGAAGAGGCGGCCGACCAGGAGAGGGGCGTGCCAGGAGGAGTCCTACTCCCACCGGGAGTAGGACTCCCTCCTTCCTTGTTGGATTAGGAGGAGGGGGGAAAGAGGAGGAGGAGAAGAAGCAAAGGGGGGCGCCGCCCCCCCTCCTTGTCCAATTCGGACTAGA
>NC_057799.1:636926598-636932983 GCF_018294505.1 Triticum aestivum | reverse complement strand
GGGTCCGGTAACCCCCGGAACCATTCCGGTGTCCGAATATAGTCATCCAATATATCAATCTTCATCTCTCGACCATTTCGAGACTCCTTGTTATGTCCGTGATCACATCCGGGACTCCGAACAACCTTCGGTACATCAAAACATATAAACTCATAATATAACTGTCATCGAAACTTTAAGCGTGCGGACCCTACGGGTTCGAGAACTATGTAGACATGACCGAGACACGTCTTCGGTCAATAACCAATAGCGGAACCTGGATGCTCACATTGGCTCCCACATATTCTACGAAGATCTTTATCGGTCAGACCGCATAACAACATACGTTGTTCCCTTTGTCATCGGTATGTTACTTGCCCGAGATTCGATCGTCGGTATCTCAATACCTAGTTCAATCTCGTCACCGGCAAGTCTCTTTACTCGTTATGTAATACATCATCCCGCAACTAACTCATTAGTTGCAATGCTTGCAAGGCTTAAGTGATGTGCATTATCGAGTGGGCCCAAAGATACCTCTCCGACAATCGGAGTGACAAATCCTAATCTCGAAATACGCCAACCCAACAAGTACCTTCGGAGACACCTGTAGAGCACCTTTATAATCACCCAGTTACGCTGTGACGTTTGGTAGCACACAAAGTGTTCCTCCGGTAAACGGGAGTTGCATAATCTCATAGTCATAGGAACATGTATAAGTCATGAAGAAAGCAATAGCAGAATACTAAACGATCGTGTGCTAAGCTAACGGAATGGGTCAAGTCAATCACATCATTATTCTCCTAATGATGTGATCCCGTTAATCAAATGACAACTCATGTCAATGGCTAGGAAACATAACCATCTTTGATCAACGAGCTAGTCAAGTAGAGGCATACTAGTGACACTCTGTTTGTCTATGTATTCACACAAGTATTATGTTTCCGGTTAATACAATTCTAGCATGAATAATAAACATTTATCATGATATAAGAAAATAAATAATAACTTTATTATTGCCTCTAGGGCATATTTCCTTCAGCAAAGGCCAGTAGGACCGAGCCTTACTCTCAGGTGACAGGGGATATTCATGCAGCTTTGCACACTTGGGATAAAGAGACACTAAAGGGTCCCAGAACCCGGTTGAGGAAACTCCAGAAAGAGTTAAATGATGTGTTGTCGGGCCCGTTAACGGACGAGGTAGTAGCCCGACAACACGATCTACATATGCAAATTGAAAATCTACTCGAGCAAGAGGGATATATTGGATGCAGAGGGGACGTGCTGATTGGCTCTGTCGGGGTGATCAAAACACGAACTTCTTTCATCGTGCAGCCACTGGGAGACGCAAGAAATTTTTTATCAAGAAATTGAAAGGAGAGTCTGGGGACTGGATTGAGGAGGATAACCAACTAAAGGGCCATGTGGCGCACTATTTTGAGGGATTATTTTCCTCGGACGTGCAAGAACCGGACCAAGCTGTTTTGGACAATGTTAAGCCTAGGGTATCTGATGCGATGAATGAGGAATTAACAAAACCTTATTCCAGGGATGAAGTAAAGAGAGCAATGTATAACATCGGTGATCTTAAAGCACCGGGGCCTGATGGATTGCATGCGGTGTTTTATAAAAGGTTTTGGCACATAATTGGTGAGGATCTGATTGACGAAGTTTTGATGGCAGTTAATAATAGGAAGATACCGGAAGGATGGAACAACACTACAATTGTTCTTATCCCAAAGGTGGAAAACCCGGAGGTAATTACACAGTTCCGTCCAATCAGCCTATGCAATGTGGTCTATATGGTGATTTCAAAATTGCTAGCTAACAGGCTAAAAAATCTGTTGCCGGAGCTTATTTCACCTAATCAAAGCGCCTTTGTCCCCGGGCGCTTGATTACGGACAACTTTTTAGTTGCTTTTGAGACTTATCATGCTATCAAGAGGAAGAGAACCGGGAAGTTCGGAATCTGTGCGGTAAAATTTGATATGCACAAGGCCTATGACAGGGTCGAGTGGGTGTTTCTCGAGAGAATCATGCTTCAGATGGGATTCATAGCAGATTGCACTAGTAGGAAAAGGGGCTTTTACCCCGGTTCATAAGGGCCTTTAGTCCCGGTTCTGGAACCGGGACTAAAGGGTCGTTACTAATGCCCTAGCCCTTTAGTCCCGGTTCTTACACGGACCGGGACTAAAGGCCGTCCACGTGGCCGGTGCGGGGAGCCCAGGCAGGAGGGCCTTTGGTCCCGGTTGGTGCCACCAACCGGGACCAATAGGCATCCACGCGTCAGCCCCTAGCAGGAGCTGATGTTTTTGTTTTTTTTGAAAGGGGGTGGTTTTGGGGGTTTTGGGGGGTTAATTTAGGTGTTTCATATATTGTGTTAGCTAGCTAATTAATAGAGAGAAGTGTCCTCTCTTATCTCCGTGCTTGGTCGACGCTACGTACTATATACGTATGGAGAGGAGTAGACACGCTAGCTAGTAATCAAATGAAGGAAACAGAAGATCGTCATGAACATATGCAGACAGAGAGAAGTGATATCGACCACCTCTCCTTCTCCGAGATATTGGTCGAACAACAAGTTCCCGTATATCTATCTGACACTACCGGCTACATATATACAATAATTATCTCTTACAATACAATCTCCTAATTATATTGTAGGAACACAGGGTCCACATAGTATTCTCCGTTTTCAGGGATCACGTGGTCAAGGAAGAATGCCGCCAATTCCTCTTGAATTCCTCGCGTACAATCTTCTGCTAGGAGTTGATCCCGCTTCCGAAAAATCTAATTTGAAGAAGGGGGTCAATACATATATATATGAATAAATGAAACTCAACACAAATGATGGTAATAAAATAAAATTGTGAATATTATTGCTTACGCACTTCATATTGTTCTTCAGTGTAGCCCCGCTCACAGGTATGGTAGCGGATGGACTCGCAAACGTAGTATCCACAGTAATTATTCCCGGGTTGCTGCCACAACCACTTTACAAGAAATAGAGGTCAATCAAACTGATAAGCAAGCATGCTAAATGGTATTGATCAAACTAGCGCTTGAATCACTAGGAGATGCGCGGAACATGCTACTATAGTACTTACTTTCGGGTGTCTAAATTGCAGTTGGTTCGGTAGTCCCGGGGCTTTTGAGGTGAATTTTCTCCAAACCCTGCCAGACAAAGAAAACAATTACTTGATATCAGGAAATGAACAAAGTTGCTGATATGGTGGATAATGATCGATTTAACTTACTTCTGGAGCATTTGAGTCATGTTCGCATAGTCCTGGGGATCTTTTCGTCTTGAGTCTAAGACGGTTACTACTCCTGGCTCAAGCTTAATCTCTAGGAGAATATAGTGGAAGCTGCGCATGCATGCATAAGTCATCAATTACATTACCATAACCTGGACTAATAAGGGAAACCGAATATGCAGAAGACAATAACACTCACTTGAAGTTGTAAGGAAAGAGTATTATATCTTTGTTTTGATTTAATACCAACGATTGTAGCAAGTTGGCCTCGGCTTCTTTGGGATGTTTTTCAACCGTATATGCATCTATGAGATTTGTGTTGATGAACCCAATATCACCGATTTGTCTTTTCTTCAATTCGGCGATCTTCAATCTACATAATATAGTGAGGATAAGTATAAATACATGCAATGAAAGAGCTGACCTATATAGAGAGACTTAATGACAGAAGTAGTACTACTTACAGACAGTAGCAAGTGATCGTTGTTTTATCGAGGGACTTTAGATTGTAAAACTGGAAGAAATCCTCAAATGGAACATTCAGCAGTTCAATTCCAACGAGGTCATGCTCCGTTTTACCTCTCAGCGTCAAAGTACTCATCCCATCAGACTCTCTGCAGGTTTTCATGTACCAATCATGTAGTCTTCGCATCATCGTGCTTAGAGATCTGACATCTTTGACGAGAGGCTTCCCGTAATGGTATTTGTGGTTGTCCACCTCCATGATTTCATAATGTACATCGTCGGGCAGGTAATCTCCAAGATTGCTATAACCGGGCACCATACCCGGATCATTAGCGACGATGTCTTTTGACACCTTGAGCGGGGGGCACAATTGGTTCGCTTGTTCGCCGAGCTGGGCAATTTTTTTCCCAGCTCGTCGTTCTTTCATCATTTTATCACTGACAGTACTTCCCGACCGCTCCGCTTCGGCATATGCCTTTCCAAGAACGCGCTCATAGTTGCCTCTTGGTGGAGACTTTGGTGGTTTTGTCAGGGCAGCCAGAGTGCCCTTTGCTTTCACCGGATCTACCTTCTCCTCCGGAGGTGGATGTTTCTTTGCTTTGACCCCTTCAAAGAAGTTCTTCACTTCGGCTCGCACGATCTTCGCGTTCTCCTCCTCGGTCCTCTCATATGGTAACTTCTCTGGAGTCTTCAGAGAAGGACCGAATCTGTATTGCCTCCCGCCTCTGGCAGCTGTACTGCTAGACGCCGGCAGAGCAGACGGAGCGGCTGCCGCTGTCTTCTTTCCTTGCTTACGAGGCGGAGGAGAAGGACTACGACGCGCCGGAGCAGCCGCAGCGGCGGCGGGTCTCTTCCGCCCTTGCTGACGAGGCGGAGAAGGAGGAGGCTGGCTGCCCTAGCGCGCCGGCGCTGGCGGAGAAGGAGGCGGAGTGCCACCACGCGCCGGAGAAGGAGGCTGAGTGCCCTGATCACTCGCCGGAGGAGGAGGCGGAGGAGGAGGCGGAGGAGGAGGCGGAGTGCCCTTACTCGCCGGAGCCGTCCAGTTCGGAAGCTTGATGAGCTCCTTCCGCCATAGGCATGGAGTCTTCAGAGCTAAACCCAGCCGAGTCTCCCCTTCACCGGTAGGGTGGTCAAGCTGGAGGTCCTCAAATCCCTCCGTTATTTCATCCACCATCACCCTAGCATATCCTTCTGGAATCGGCCGGCAATGGTAGGTTGCGCCGGGTTCAGTAGGTAAAACAGAGCCAACAGCTGCCTTGACTTTCAAGTTCTGCCATTCCGCCATAAGGTGGCAATGTTGAGACTCCGTGATAGCATCCACGGGGTAGCTAGGAGTAGCCGCATGCTCCAGCAGAGGCAGCTCGGTGGAAGCCACGCTGAGATGGCGGTGTAGCTTCGGGGGCAGTTTCGGCATCTCTATTGCCGTCTCGTTCCTCTAGCACTTGAACCCTTTCGTGCAGACGCTGAGTTTGTATCTGCTCCACTTTTTTCCTCCTCTCCTGGGTTTTGTAACCGCCCGCGTCCGGAAAACCAGCCTTCCACGGAAAGGAGCCTGGCGTGCCTCGTGTCCGTTCAGGGTGCTCAGGATTCCCGAGGGCCATTGTGAGCTCGTCGTTCTCTCTGTCTGGAACGAACGTCCCTTGCTGCGCTGCATCGATATAGTGCTTAAGCTTCTTGACGGGTATTGCAAGTTGCTCATCCGTCCAACGACACCTCCCTGATACAGGGTCCAAGGTTCCGCCAGCCCCGAAGAACCAAGTCCGGCAACGGTCTGGCCAGTTCATTGTCTCTGGTTCGATGCCTTTATCAAGCAGATCCCTCTCAGACTTGGCCCACTTAGGCCGGGCTTTGAGGTAGCCACCTGACCCCGTGCGATGGTGAAGCTTCTTCTTCGCAGCATTCTGCTTGTTTGTCGCTGACATCTTCTTACTCTTTTCCGATGTCTTGTGGGCCACAAATGCGGGCCAGTGATCTCTGATCTTCTCATACCGGCCGACAAATTCTGGTGTCTCTTCTTTGTCGACAAAAGTTTTCAGCTCATTCTTCCACCTCCTGAATAGGTCTGCCATTTTCTTAAGAGCATGAGACTTGATTAATTGCTCTATAACTGGCTTCTCCGGATCCTCCTCTGGCGGTAGGGTGAAATTTGCCTTCAGCTCAGTCCAAAGATCATCTTTCTGCATATCATTGACATAAGAAACCTCAGGGTCTTCCTTCTTAGGCTTATACCATTGGTGGATGCTGATCGGGATCTTGTCCCTAACTAGAACCCCGCACTGAGCAGCAAAAGCATCCTTTGTCCGGAGGGGTTCAATCGGTTGGCCGTCGCGCGCGATTGCTGTGATCTCAAACCTTTCATCCGAGCGCAACTTTCTCTTCGGGCCTCGTCTCTTTACCGCAGTTGTGCTCGATCCGGAGGGCTAGAAAAAAGAAGAAAGACGAGTGTTAATTAATATGTGTACATACCAAAACAATGAATGCATCAATTAGCTAGTCAGCACAGGCTTAACTAATATATTTACCTGGCCGGACTCTGTTCGGTCACCGGAGCCGTCACCACGGGCTCCTTCTTGCACCAGCATTGGGTCACCGGAGCCATCATAATCATGTCTTTCCTCCTCCACTCTTCGATCACCGCAGCCTGCTTCTTCACCCTGTTCTTCCAGACCATCATTGTCGTTAAGATA
>NC_057799.1:636910449-636925110 GCF_018294505.1 Triticum aestivum | reverse complement strand
GGCGCCGAGGCGGCGCGCGCGAGCAGGGGAGCACGAGGCGGGGGGGCGTGGGGGCAGGGCGACGACGACGAGCACCGGGCAGCGACCCGTCGAGGCAAGGGCGCGGGGCGACGGCGATGAGGAGCGGGCGGCGACGGCGAGCACGGGCAGCCTGGCGGCGTCGGGGGCACCTGGCGAGGTATGTCGAAAATTTCCTAAGTGTGGACTTATATAGCAAAGCCTTTCGTCCCGGTTCGTGGTACCAACCGGGACTAAAGGTGGGCATTAGTCCCGGTTGGTGCCACCAACCGGGACCAAAGGCCTCTTTTCAGCAGCCCAAAGGGCGGGAAGCGGCGGGCCTGAATGTCACACTGTGTTGTCTGTTGGCCTATTGGGCCTTCTGCGGGCCTGAATCCTGGCCCAGGTTGGGTTTCTAGTCCTATTCAGGCCGTGGTGGCCCAATAGGTGGCAGTTTTTTAATTTTTTTGCATTATTTATTTTCTTTTGTTTTTTGCTTTATTTTTTAATTCTTTTTGCTTTTAGGTCAGCAAAATTATAAACTGTCTGTTAGTGCCATTAGTTTTAGAAAACATATAAACTTTCTATTAGTGCCATTAGTTCTTTATGAAAATTCTTTTTGCTGTATTTAGTTTTTTATTTAGTTTTTTGCTATATTTATTTTGTTTTATTTCTACTTACAACAAAAAACTTATTTATTTTATTTTATTTCTAATTACTTATTTATTTTACTTTATGATAATTCTTTCTGCTATTAAAGTTTCTATCAAAAAAAGTTCTTTATGAAAATTCTTTTTGCTTTTAATGATTAAAAATAAAAAAGAGGCGCAATGCGCGTTGATTTGCTTCAAGCCTTTCGGAATAGTGTAGACTGCACTGCACATAGCTCGATGCAGTCTATCTTATTCCTCAAGGCTTGAAGCTAAGCAACATGAGCATTGCGCCTATTCTTCATCGTCTCTGCACTCAGGGCTTATAAACCGCTCCTAGTGCCTCTCAGCTAGCGAGGTGGGACTAAAAAACTGCTTAGCTAGTAAGAAACTCTAGTACCGGTTTGTGCCACGAACAGGTACTAAAGGTGCTCGTGGGGCCACAGCCTCATTAGTACCGGTTCGTGGCACCAACAGGGACCAAAGGGTGGAATTGGTCCCGGTTCGTGCCACCAACCGGGACCAATGGCCTTGCACAGCGGCGTGGTGGTGAGTTTAGTCCCACCTCGCTAGCTAAGAGAGAGCCGCACCTGTTTATAAGGTGCGGTGCGCCTGAGCTGTCGAGCTCCTCTCTAAAGCAGGCTTACGGGCCTAACCTCTCTGCACTCAGGGCTTATAAAGCATTTCAAATGAACTCTGAAAAGGTTGAAAGTTGGCATGGTATCATCATTTCATCCACATAGCATGTGCAAGAAAGTTGAGAGGGTTACGGCAAAAACTAGATGCACTTCTTGTACAAAACGGACAATGGTATCATACTCGTCTATTACAAAGTTGGCATGCTATCATCATAATAGTTGCGGGAGAAAGTCTTCACTTTTTCTTCGCTTGTGTCATTTGCTTATTGCGCCGTAACCATGGATAATCTTCATCGTTTATCAGGATGCTTGGGTCAGCCTTGACTTTGAAGGGAGGAATTTCATGAAACTTTTCATAATCTTCAGACATGTCTGTCTTGCCCTCCACTCCCACAATGTCCCTTTTTCCTGAAAGAACTATGTGCCGCTTTGGCTCATCGTATGATGTATTCGCTTCCTTATCTTTTCTTTTCCTCGGTCTGGTAGACATGTCCTTCACATAGATAACCTGTGCCACATCATTGGCTAGGACGAACGGTTCGTCAGTGTACCCAAGATTGTTCAGATCCACTGTTGTCATTCCGTACTGTGGGTCTACCTGTACCCCACCTCCTGACAGATTGACCCATTTGCACTTAAACAAAGGGACCTTAAAATCATGTCCGTAGTCAAGTTCCCATATGTCCATTATGTAACCATAATATGTGTCCTTTCCCCTCTCAGTTGCTGCATCAAAGCGGACACCGCTGTTTTGGCTGGTGCTCTTTTGATCTTGGGCGATCGTGTAAAATGTATTCCCATTTATCTCGTATCCTTTGTAAGTCAATACAGTCGAAGATGGTCCCCTGGACAACGAGTACAACTCATCACAAACAGTGGTGTCACCTCTGAGACGTGTTTCCAACCAACTGCTGAAAGTCCTGATGTGTTCACATGTAATCCAGTCGTCACACTGCTCCGGGTGTTTGGAGCGCAGACTGTTCTTGTGTTCATCAACATACGGGGTCACCAAGGTAGAGTTCTGTAGAAATGTGTAGTGTGCTTCAGACCAAGAATATCCGTCCCTGCATATTATTGAGTTCCCCCCTCCAACCGTGCCTTTTCCAGTCAGTCTCCCCTCATACCGCGATTTAGGGAGACCTATCTTCTTAAGGCCAGGAATGAAGTCAACACAAAACCCAATGACATCCTCTGTTTGATGGCCCATGGAGATGCTTCCTTCTGGCCTAGCACGGTTACGAACATATTTCTTTAGGACTCCCATGAACCTCTCAAAGGGGAACATATTGTGTAGAAATACGGGCCCCAGAATGACAATCTCGTCGACTAGATGAACTAGGACATGCGTCATGATATTGAAGAAGGATGGTGGGAACACCAGCTCGAAACTGACAAGACATTGCGCCACATCACTCCTTAGCCTTGGTATGATTTCTGGATCGATCACCTTCTGAGAGATTGCATTGAGGAATGCACATAGCTTCACAATGGCTAATCGGACGTTTTCCGGTAGAAGCCCCCTCCATGCAACCGGAAGCAGTTGCATCATAATCACGTGGCAGTCATGAGACTTTAGGTTCTGGAACTTTTTCTCTGGCATATTTATTATTCCCTTTATATTCGACGAGAAGCCAGCCGGGACCTTCATACTGAGCAGGCATTCAAAGAAGATTTCTTTCTCTTCTTTCGTAAGAGCGTAGCTGGCAGGACCTTCATACTGCTTCGGAGGCATGCCGTCTTTTTTGTGCAAACGTTGCAGGTACTCCCGTGCCTCAGGTGTATCTTTGGTCTTCCCATACACGCCCAAGAAGCCTAGCAGGTTCACGCAAAGGTTCTTCGTCACGTGCATCACGTCGATTGAAGAGCGGACCTCTAGCTCTTTCCAGTAGGGTAGGTCCCAAAATATAGATTTCTTTTTCCACATGGGTGCGTGTCCCTCAACGTCATTCGGAACAGCTAGTCCGCCGGGACCCTTTCCAAAGATTACGTGTAAATCATTGACCATAGCAAGTACGTGATCACCGGTACGCATGGCGGGCTTCTTCCGGTGATCTGCCTCGCCTTTGAAATGCTTGCCTTTCTTTCGACATTGATGGTTGGTCGGAAGAAATCGACGATGGCCCAGGTACACATTCTTCCTGCTTTTGTCCAGGTATATACTTTCAGTGTCATCTAAGCAGTGCGTGCATGCGTGGTATCCCTTGTTTGTCTGTCCTGAAAGGTTACTGAGAGCGGGCTAACCGTTGATGGTTACAAACAGCAACGCGTGCAGGTTAAATTCCTCCTGTTTGTGCTCATCCCACGTACGTACACCGTTTCCATTCCACAGCTGTAAAAGTTCTTCAACTAATGGCCTTAGGTACACATGAATGTCGTTGCCGGGTTGCCTAGGGCCTTGGATGAGAACTGACATCATAATGAACTTCCGCTTCATGCACATCCAAGGAGGAAGGTTATACATACATAGAGTCACGGGCCAGGTGCTGTGATTGCTGCTCTGCTCCCTGAAAGGATTAATGCCATCCGCGCTTAAACCAAACCATACGTTCCTTGGGTCAGCTGCAAACTCGGCCCAGTACTTTCTCTCGATTTTTCTCCACTGCGACCCGTCAGCGGGTGCTCTCAACTTCCCGTCTTTCTTACGGTCCTCACTGTGCCATCGCATCAACTTGGCATGCTCTTCATTTCTGAACAGACGTTTCAACCGTGGTATTATAGGAGCATACCACATCACCTTCGCAGGAACCCTCTTCCTGGGGGACTCGCCGTCAACATCATCAGGGTCATCTCGTCTGATCTTATACCGCAATGCACCGCATACCGGGCATGCGTTCAGATCCTTGTACGCACCGCGGTAGAGGATGCAGTCATTAGGGCATGCATGTATCTTCTGCACCTCCAATCCTAGAGGGCATACGACCTTCTTTGCTGCGTATGTACTGTCGGGCAATTCGTTATCCTTTGGAAGCTTCTTCTTCAATATTTTCAATAGCTTCTCAAATCCTTTGTCAGGCACAGCATTCTCTGCCTTCCACTGCAGCAATTCCAGTACGGTACTGAGCTTTGTGTTGCCATCTTCGCAATTGGGGTACAACCCTTTTTTGTGATCCTCTAACATGTGATCGAACTTCAGCTTCTCCTTTTGACTTTCGCATTGCGTCCTTGCATCGACAATGACCCGGCGGAGATCATCATCATCAGGCACTGGTTCCTCTTCATCTTCAGCAGCTTCCCCCCTTGCAGCATCATTGGGCACATCGTCTGGTTCCTCTTGATCTTCAGCAGCTTCCCCCGTTGCAGCATCACCGTATTCAGGGGGCACATAGTTGTCATCGTCCTCTTCTTCTTCGCCGTCTTCCATCATAACCCCCATTTCTCCGTGCCTCGTCCAAACATTATAGTGTGGCATGAAACCCTTGTAAAGCAGGTGGGCATGAAGGATTTTCCGGTCAGAGTAAGACTTCGTATTCCCACATGTAGGGCATGGACAACACATAAAACCATTCTGCTTGTTTGCCTCAGCCACTTCGAGAAAATCATGCACGCCCTTAATGTACTCGGAGGTGTGTCTGTCACCGTACATCCATTGCCGGTTCATCTGCGTGCATTATATATAATTAAGTCTGTCAAAAACCATTACAGAACATCATGAATAGATAATTAAGTGACCAAATTAATAGAAGTTCATCATCACATTAGAACCAAAGTACATACATAGTTCTCATCTAACAACATATATATAGCTCTCCAAAGCATCTAATTAATTAAACCATACATTGAAACTATGTAAAACATTTCAATGCGAAAACAAATGCGATCATAATCGCAACCAAGGTAACAATTGATCCAACGGCATAATGATACCAAGCCTCGGTATGAATGGCATATTTTCTAGTCTTTCTAATCTTCAAGCGCATTGCATCCATCTTGATCTTGTGATCATCGACGACATCCGCAACATGCAACTCCAATATCATCTTCTCCTCCTCAATTTTTTTTATTTTTTCCTTCAAGTAATTGTTTTCTTCTTCAACTAAATTTAACCTCTCGACAATAGGGTCGGTTAGAATTTCCGGTTCAACCACCTCCTAGATAAATAAAATCTATGTCACGCTGGTCGGTATATTTGTCATAAACAATAAATGAATCAAATAGTTATAAAAAGATAATATATACCACATCCGAATCATAGACAGGACGAGGGCCGACGGGGGCGGATACCAAAACCATCGCACTATGTAATAAGAAGGAATAAAATAGTAAGAAAATTAGACAAGTATCTATCTAAAGTAAGAATTTTTTCCTTTCAAAAAGAAGATAAGAACAAGAGGCTCACCACGGTGTTGCCGGCGACGAGATCGGCGCGGGCGGTCGACGGCGGTGAAGACGGGAATGGGACGTGACGGGCCGCTAAACCTAGACAAATCTCGAGGAAAATGGAGCTTTGAGGTCGAGCTTCGAGAGGACAAAGCTTAACTAGTGTGGCTCGAGCATTTCATCGAACACCTCATGTGCATAGGACGTGAGCTAGAGCACCACAAAGCCCTCCCCTCGCCGGCCAGAGAAAAACAGAGCACTGGAGTGCTCTGCTCGCGGGCGAGGGGTATATATAGGCACCTCATTGGTCCCGGTTCGTGGCATGAACCGGTACTAAATCCGGGCCTTCTGTCCCGGTTCATGCCAAGAACCGGGACAAATGGTTGTGGGCCAGGAGCGAGGACCATTAGTCCCGGTTCGTGGCTCGAACCGGGACAAATGGTTCCATACGAACCGGGACCAATGCCCACGAGGCCCCGGCCGGCCCCCTGGGCTCACGAACCGGGACGAATGCCCCCATGGGTCCCGGTTCGTGACTGAACCGGGGCTAATGTGAAAACTGCCCTGTGACCTATGCCCTGTTTTCTACTAGTGTTGGGTGTCGCTCATTATGGAGTGTGTAAGGTCAGTAAAGTATCAAGTTCGCTTTAATAACTCTCTCACAGATTTCTTTGTTCCTTCTCAAGGCCTCCGCCAAGGAGACCCGCTATCACCTTATCTGTTTTTACTTTGTGCCGAGGGCCTCTCTAGTTTGCTCATTCATGAGGAAGAGATGGGTAATTTGATAGGGGTGAGAGTATGCCGGGATGCACCGGCCGTCTCTCATCTTCTCTTTGCGGACGACTCCCTCATCATGATGCGAGCAGATGCAAACAATGCAGCAAGCCTTCGCCGAGCTCTTGATGATTATTGTGCTGCCTCGGGGCAACTAGTGAGCGAGGCTAAATCGAGCATTTTCTTCAGCCCCTGTACAGCCGTGGAAGTGCGGGCTGAGGTTTGTACAACATTGAACATTATGGCCGAGGCAGTTACTGACAAGTATTTGGGGTTGCCCCCGATTGTTGGGGTGGAGAGAACTGACTGTTTCCAACATATTGTTGATAGAATCTTGAACAGGATCAGAGGTTGGAAGGAGAAGAAGCTCTCCTTTGGAGGGAGAGAAGTGTTGTTGAAGGCTGTCATTCAAGCTATTCCTTCATATGCTATGCTAGTCTTCAAGCTTCCAAAACAAATTTGCTATGCGATAACAACCGCTATGTCACAGTACTGGTGGGGAGATGAGGATGAGAAGAAGCATATGCACTGGTTCGCGTGGTGGAAGATGTGTGTGCCAAAGAGCAATGGAGGTATGGGGTTTAGAGATGTACACTGTTTCAATCTGGCTCTCCTAGCTAAGCAGTGCTGGAGACTGCTAGCAGAACCAGATTCTTTATGTGCCAGAGTATTGAGGGCAAAGTATTTCCCGGACGGTGATTTATTGAGTTGCTCCCTCAATAAAGGTAGTTCTTATACATGGCAGAGCTTGTGGAGTGGTGTTCAGACTTTCAAAAAAGGTTATATATGGAGAGTGGGAGATGGCACACAAATAAGCATTTGGAGTGATCCATGGGTACCCAGCAGCCCAAACAGGAAGGTTATGACTCCACGAGGTAATATCTTACTCACGAAAGTTTCTGAACTTATGGACGTGGATAATGGGTGTTGGGATGAGCAACTTATCAGACATATATTCTGGCCCATTGATGCAAATTGTATTTTGAACATACCCCTGGCTACGGGGATGATGGAGGATTTTGTTTCATGGCACTACAACAAAACTGCAATTTTCTCGGTCAAGACAGCTTATCACATGGAGTGGGATCATCAACATGGACGAAAGTTGAGACAAACGAATTCGGTATTGTCATCAAGTACTAGTCCAGTTTGGCGCATTCTATGGAAGCTTCGAGTACCGGCAAAAATTAAAGTGCATGTTTGGCGAGCTCTGTATGGTGCAATTCCGTGTCGGGGTGTGTTGGCAAACCGACATATGATCACAACATCGAACTGCCCAATTTGTGAATCAGACTGTGGGAGTGTTCGCCATTCGTTTTTCAGGTGCAACAGGGTCAAAGAAATTTGGGCAAAGCTTGGGTTGAACTCTACTATAAATGAGCTATGTGAAGCTGAGTCAGAGGGCTCGTCGGTCCTAGGAGATTTGTTGCTGATGCCCAATGCCGCCGTCCCATCGTTCCCGGGCATGACCAGGAAGGAGCTTGTGGCGGTGGCTGTGTGGTATATTTGGTGGGAACGCCGGTGCTTTAACCATGGTGAGGCCATGCGGGAGCCGGCTCGGTCGGCCCAAGCCATTGTCACTCTGACAAAGAACTTCATGAGATCGAGGAAGCAAGGGGTGACGCGGATCCAACGGTATGGTTGGACTAGACCACCTGAAGGTTTCGTCAGTCTGAATGTCAATGCTTCCTTCGATGCAGACAACGGAACTGGCGGAACGGGGGCCATCATTAGAGACTCCACGGGAGCGTTCATTGTGGCGTCGGCGAGCAGCATCCCATTCGCTGAGGACGCAGCAACAGCAGAGGCTAGAGGCCTCAAGGATGGGCTGATCCTGGCGAACAACGTTGGATGCAATAAGGTGGAGATCCAAGCTGATTGCATGGAGGTGATGGAAACCATGCAACAGGGAGGGAATTCGTTAGGCCCAGCGGCAGCCATCTATGAAGTGTGCTTTTTTATGTCGTAATTTTATTTCTGTTAAGTTCTGTCATTGTCCTAGGGAGGCCAATATGGCGGCTGATTTGTTGGCTACAAAGTCGGAGCCTTCGAGAACTATTGTGTGGCAGACCGAGGCTCCAGACTTTTTGCTTGATGTACTCTCAAACGATCTAGCCTTGTTTTCACATGAAAAATAAGCCGCTGTAATGGCATTTCCCTCAAAAGGATGTGGGAGGGGGCCGGGGTCAAAACGACTATGCGGAAGCGGACCGGATGGCTTGCGTGCCGACTGATTTACACCCGACCCTGTACTGAGGTTGGTTGCTAGCGATATGGCTAGTTGTGGTTAATCAAGTTGGGTTTCCCAAAGTAAAAAAAAAGGCCTCCGCACGACATCAAAGCAACATAAATCACAAACAAGCACACAACCGGACACGTCGAACGAATGGCATTGAAAAAAACTCTGCCATTATGAAAGGAGCATGGAAGAAGCTCCACAAAACACCACACCGCAGTCATGAGTGCGCCGGCCTCAGGTCACCAAGGCGATTTCCCAAAGTAGGGGAGAGGCAAAGATCTATCGTCCCACTTAGACATGGCTGGAGCTTGATTTTTCACCCCGAAAGCTCACGGACATAGAGGCAAAACGGATGGCACTCTACGACAACGCCTGGAATGAGGGAAGCAACATGGGGTGTCTATAAAATACTCCCTCCGTTCCTAAATAGATAACCCAACTTTATACTAAATTTGTACTAAAATTAATACAAAGTTGAATCATCTATTTTGGAACAGAGGGAGTAGGTTTTTATTTTTGTGAGAAATTCCAATCTATTCATCAATCATGGCAGTACAGAGAACACAAGAGGTAATAAAAATTACAACCAGGTCTATGGATCATCTAGTGACGACTACCAACACTGAAGCGAGCCGAAGGCGCGCCGCCGTCATCGCCCCTCCCTTGCCGGAGCCGGGCAAAGCATGTTGTAGTAGACACGGTCAGAAAGTCGTCGTGCTATGGCCCCAAAGGATACATTATTATGCTCAAACGAGCACAGGTACATTATAAAGATTGACTGAAGTGCTAATTTAGGAGAGGAATAGATTCCATTAGCATTGTGACGTGATTGTCTATCGAGGTGAGAGCTTAATTATTCATTCACCCTGCAGTACGTGGTGTTGGCAAACTGTGCGACGGGATTTTTACATGAAGCAGTGGACCAGAGCAGGGATAACGAGATTGCAGCAGTTGCTTATACAAAGCATTACAAAGAAGTTTTGGTTCATAGAGAAGCTTACAAGACACCAAAGATGCATATACCCTGACTCCCTGATCTAGGCTTTGGTCTGGTCCCTCTCGAATTGATCCAGAGCCGCTTGAAGCTTGTCGAATTTACCCTCAATCCTGATGGAAGAAGTCAGCGCGACGTAACATGCGGTGGTATGGGCGAGGAGGCCAGCGACAAGAAGGATCACAGGCGCAGCAAGACTGGATTTGGACATCCTGGCCGGGGCGCTGGAGGAGAGGCAACGCCGGCCGGTGTTGCCGAGGACCCCGCCGGCGCTACTGTGGCCGATGGCCGCCGTGGTGGTCCTGCCGAAGCCGCCGCCCAAGACCGTGGCGGCCCTGGTGGCGGTGCCGCAGCCGAGAAGAGCCCTCAACGCGGGGAGCGCCATGGATCGATTCGAAGGACCTACCGCTCGCGGCCTGCAACTTTATTGGGTCGTACGTACGTGCTTAGGTAAACCCTGCCACCTTATATTAGGCCTCCGGAGATATTTTATCTCTCTCTCTCTCTCTCTCTCTCTCTCTCTTCAGATCAGAGGTATATATCCGGTCCGAGGTGGAAAAGAAAAGGAACTGTGAGAGTTGTTTTCTTGCAAGGACTGTGTTGTTTTATTTGTTTTTTTTTCAATTTTTTTGGTTTGCTCTTGTGCTATAGTACCAACGGGCAAGGAAAGGCGGCTAGGGTTTCTGCCTCCCGTCACCAAAATTTGAAACCAAAAAGAGCAGTTTTAACATGGTCTCTCTTACCCCCTCTTTTCACATGAAAGGTAAGAGTATAAAATAGATCTTAGCCATTGATCTCATTAATGAGTGTCTTAATTAACTCTTACCTTCTTATCTCACATGTAAAAAGAGGAGGTAAGAGGGACCATGTTAAAATTTGCCAACCAAAAAAGTTTGAATTTTGAATTCTCCTAAAATTTCGTCCTCCATGGAGTCCAATCACCAAAATGCCCCACTCCAAGGAATCAGATTGGCTATTTTTTTTAATATACTCATAAATATCAAATTGTGAGCCACTCGGCACATGATATAGTACTACTCAGATCGGTCTAGGTGCATAAAAACTGTAGGTAAGTTATACATGCATTACATCCATTTGAAGCTGCGTTTGAAAAAAGCATGTGCTTACTCCCCAACTTAGTCCACAAGCATACCTTACTCAGCCAAGAGCATAGACGTTTTCAAGTTAAAAAAAGACAGGTGCTTACTCCTCAACTTAGTCCACAAGCTCCAAAAGATGTTTCTGTAATTTTTTTAATGTTTGCAGAAAATGTAAACATGGTCTGAAAAAAAGATACTTGGCATGTTGTTATTATATGAAAACTTGAGGCTGTGTTTGTAAGTTCAAAGTTTACACAAAAGTTTTAATATACACATTCTGTAGAAATCCGAACGGGGTATTTTTTTTAGAAAAGGAGGATGACCCCCCGGCCTCTGCATCTGGGAGATGCATGCGGCCACTTTATTGATTATTCTCAAGGACCTTACAAAGTATTACAACAATATGCCTGAATCCGCCATCTTGGCAACATATGCCACTATTCCTATTCATATGATGAAGGGATGCTAGCTGGGCAAAATACTCAGACCACTCACGTAAACCTATCATCAAAAGCCGGAAGCCCCAGCCGAGCCACATACCGGGTCTGGGGCACAAACCGGTCTGACACACTCACATGTGTCGTCGCCGCCATCTTCCACAGGTCCGTCTTTAGAGAAGATATTGAGGCTTCTACCTTGCCAGGCCACTCTGCCATCGATGCCACCATGACGCCAGACAGTCACCTCCTCCTGCGCGAGTCCATCTACATGCATCGGGCGCCGAGTCTCCGCTGCGCCATGCCGCCGAGATCCGCCGTATTCGATGCGGAGGAGGAAACACCGCTCCACCTCTGGGCGCATCGCCGGCTACCTGCCGCGATGTCGTGCAAGTCCAGCTCTGGGAAAGCACGCAGGGAATCACGATCTTCAAGACGACGCCCTCAGGAGGGGAAGCGACGTATCACGCCGTCGTCTGGTCCTGCACCGCAGGTCCTGGGCTTTCACCCGAAGAAAGTGACCCGAGAGCGGAGGAGGTCGGAGAACTCCACAACGCCCCCAGGAGTAGAGCGACATCCGCAGACACCGCGCCATCGGCTTTCACCCGGAGCAACCCTACCTCCACACCCTCACGCTGCCGGACGAGGATGGGGGAACCCCAGCGCCGCCAGCATGTGAACCCACTGGCCCAAGCACCTCTTGCGCGGCGGCGACGCCATCACCACGCACGACCACCAACCTCACCGCCGGCCGAAGCTAACGGGCCAGATCGGCCGAGCCCACCACGGCCAGATCTGAAACCTCGGGACGCCGTCGCGTCGAGGCAGCCACGAGCAGCCGGCAGCCCATCACCTGCGAGAGGACGAGGACGCCGCGCCGGGCAGCCGCCACGCTGGCCGGAGACGCCGAGGACGAGACTCCCACCACCACGGGCTCACGCAGCCAACCTAGGCCGCCGAGCGCGCGGGGATCCCCGCCGCCACCGTCCTCCGGCGCGGGCTTCGCCAGGCGGACTCATCCGGCGGCGGCGGAAGGGGGGACGTGCTGTAGAGGGGAGCGGTGGCGGCGTACCTAGGGCTCCCCCGAGCCGCCCCTGGGGACGACGTGGGGGACGCGGCTTTGCTAGGATCTGAGTACGTGCTAGTTACCGCTCTCCGAAGGGGGTATCGATGGTAGATTCAAAGTTTCGAAGGGCTGACGCGTGATCTGATTTGAGAGAGAGAGAGACAGTATAGCAGTGTCATCATTTATTAATTGACTACAAAAGGTTCTATACATGTACTATATATGCACCCATTATTATTTATTTATAGTTACATTTAAATATTAGTATTTAAAAGGGGGTTTTATGTTCCAAAAAAATTAGCGTACATGTGTTTGAATGAAAGTAATTGGAAAATCCGAACACAACAAGTCTTTGTAAATTGTTTCTGAATTTTATAGAAGGGTAATATATACATGCAAGAACTAGGGGCGCGTGGACAAAGAAGGCACACGACCATCGCGTGCAACTTTGGCAGCGTTCAGTGTGCACGGCACACTGCATGTCCTGAGGCATGTCTATTCATGGGGTCCACGCTTGCAATTAGTGGTGCCTTATATTTGGTTGCACGCTGTTAGAACATCTCCAACAGGTTACAGATGCACGGGGCACGCTAATTTTTTTTTGCAGCGTCAAAATAGTCTTTTTGCTCGTGGGGGAGACGAAGAGGTTTGTCAGATGCACAAAAACACTACGCCTAATCCGGCGGCCCCACATGCAGCAAACTAGATTTTGCAGCGCACGCGACCGAGCGTACCAAATACGCAGCGCGCGATGCCGTTTTCCCCAGCGTTGAACCTTATTTACCGCGCGCGGGATTTAGTGCGGCTGCTGGAGCGCTAGTTTTGATCGTGCGCTATGTAGCTGCTTTTTCCAGCGTGCGGTTTTATCTAGCGCGTCTGTTGGAGATGCTCTTAGATTCTAAAGCACTAGCCACGTTCTGAAGTATCGCGCACTGCTAGTTTCTTCGGGATGGTGGACATGTTGTGTTCACCTTTATGGCATCATGTATATTCTGCACGCGCTACAAGTAGATGTTAGTCAGCAGCGGGTACATTTCACCTACGCGCTGCTAATGTTCTCGCAAAAGTGTTGTCGCGTGTGCCTTGTCCTACACGCTGCTAGTACCAAAATCCTATGATAGATTCCTGCACTAGTCTGGCATGAAAATGCCACCATGGCCCCGAATTTAGGGTTTCTCCCCGAGCCCCGGATAGATTAGCGTGATGGCCGATCACACGCCAGAGGTCACCGTGCCGAAGATCCAGCTCGATGTTGTCGTAACGGGTCATACATGTTGCATGATAGAAGTTGTTTATGCAAAATTACTGATTGTGCCACCCATACATCTTTAACATTTTAATACGAGCATATTGAGTGAACCTCTCATTTGTCTTCAGTGCTCCCCGAACCGTGCGGGAAGGTTTCCCATCACACGGCTAACCAACTTAATCTTCTGTGGGAACCTTATGTAAGAACATGCCTGGCAAAAGAAGTATTGTCTCGCTTTCCTTTGCCACTCAAGCGTACGGCATCTGCCGTGCTTAGGCCCCTTCCTCCCTTCCCTAATCCAAAAATAAGTCCACTGCCTGCCTGGCAGTGTATGGGTATAGGTATGGCGTGCATGCCAGCCTCCCTTGGATTTTACGTGATTAACTAACGAAGCGAAGAAAAGGCTGGAAGTCTACCATATTTATTCAAATAATTCATATGCAAGTTGATATTGCCCATAGTGCTGTTTGACCAGGATTGACCGTTCTTAATCACTATCTACGTGACATTATCTTGTCACACATGATTCCTCGTGTTGTTGTAAGAACAACAATTGTTATCAATGTTCAACCGTTTCACGACTCAAAGCAATTTAGCTATCGTGACTCATGGTGGTTTTATGCTAAAAGATACAAAAGACGTGCCGCATCTGATCCAATGACCCGCACCAAGTTGGAAATACAAAAGGGTGTGTGGCGATTGATCTTAAAACCTAAACCATGTTCAAAATATAAAAATACGTGACATGACTGGTCAAATTTAAAAAGACAGCTTGCGCTCCTTGCCACCACTATGGAGGAGGGTGAGGGGCGTAGAAGGGGAGGCGGCCTCATATAGTGAAATATGATAAAAGAAATAATAGCAGTGAAAAGTTGATACGAATAATTAAATAAGTTTTGCTATATAAAATTCAGCGGGCATCGTATTGGGGGCCCTTCTCAAGCACCGTCTTACTCTAGATCATGTAGAAAGGAGGTGCTTATCACCCAAATCCCCTCCATCTCATCTTGTCGAAGCACCCTGTCTCGTCAAGAACCAATCCCAACATTTTAATCTTGTGCACTCTCCACATATGTATAAGAGAAAAGTGCAAGATACGAAATAGGGCTTTTACCCACATCGGGGTCTGAACCTAGGTATATCGTGTGTTTGTGTGATCTGTGTCTAAGAACCCTTGATCTCCTGGCGTGATGTCCCCTT
>NC_057799.1:636858424-636910232 GCF_018294505.1 Triticum aestivum | reverse complement strand
TTCTACAAATGTTAGGATTGATGAAACGTCCCTCGACAATTTCCAACTATGATATTGCACACAGTGTTGTTTGACCAGGACTGTCCGTTCTAAATCACTATCTGTTATCGTCTCACACATGGTTCCTTATGTTGTTGTGAACACACAAATTGTTATCGATGCTCGACCGTTTCATGAGCCGGAAGAATGTAGATGTCATGCATGTCTTGTGACGATTCAGCTTAAGAATAGAAAAAGGACATGCTGCATCTAATGATATGACCTTCACCATGTTGGAGAATACAAAAGGGCAGAAGGAGAATGATCCTAAAAGCCACCGGATTCAAAATAAAAAGGATGTGGCGCGCGGTCGATTAAAATAGACAAGCACGATCGTTTCCCCTCCTCGCCGCCACCAAGGAGGAGGAGGGTGAGGGGCGGCCTCATATAATGAAATATGAATTATATCTGAGTAAAAGAAATAATATCGCTGAAAAGTTCATTTGGAGACGAATATTTTGCTAGTCAAATTTAAATAGGAAGTGGCTTATTGAAACTTCATTAAACTTTGCTAGTAATTAAACTAAACAAGATCTAAAGAGTGGGCCCACATTAATTAGTAGTAGCCCCATAAATTTATTTGTAGGAGTAATTAATTAAACAAGTTGTAAGTGAAGTCCTTAAAAAAAACTACTTGTGCAGGTGAGATGCTTCCGGAAGCGGAGCCCAACCCGCAAGCGACGGCGACACACTTGTGTCTGCTCTCCCTCTCTAGAAGAGCTCGACGTCTTCTTTCCCCATCTCTCCCACTCAACCAACCAAGCAAGTTGACGCAGCGTAGATCGAAGCCCAGCCTACTCCTTTCCCACCCAAGCGCCGCCCTCTCCCTCTCCTTCCACCCCGCCCCACACACAGTTAGCGCCCATGGCTAGAAACCCACCCACCCGCGCTTGTCCCGCCCGGCCGACAGAGCCGGTCCAAAGTATTTTCATCTGAAAGATTATTAAATGCATAAAATAGAGCCTCAATTTGTAGAAGCATAAGTTCACACCTGGTTGGACACCACACAGAGGCAAAGCAATCCAGCTAGTGAAGTTGAGTTATGAAAATTATGCATGTCTTAGTATCATAATGAAAATTATGATAACTAGATTTCAATGTTTAAACGGATGTACAATTTTTTAATTTGAGAAATGGGTAGGACATCTCATTTGAACCAAATCAAACCAATTGAATTTGGAATGAGCATGTTAGGTAATCAAATCATACACAAAAGTACAATCAGCAACATTTTTGGTTCTTCGATGATTCTATTATTGTACCCAACTTGCAAGCCACATTTTTATGCCCTATAAGTTTCTATGAATGTGAGTGTCTAATATACACTAGAAATCACTATTAAAATATTTTTTATATGATTTAGAAATCTATACCATGATATTCAATAATATCAAAAGATATATGTACACACACATAGATATGCAAATGTGTATATACTATATCATTTATGCAATATTGGGAAATAATGAAAGATTGTTTTAATAATAAGGAAAAAATTGATATATCATACAATTTTAAATTTGTAAAAATCAAAATTTTCAATGATATACATTACAACTATATATCAAATAATAATACAATTATTATTTGGAAACATTGTTTTATAGCTAAGTAATATAAACTTATATTAGTTAAAATTATAATATGCTACACTTAGTTTCAAATAAGTATAAAAGTTTAGTATGAAAAAAAATTCAATTACCCCGGGCCCAAATGTATACTCGTATAATATTTACAAGTATAATTTTTAGTTGGGGCCCTCCCATCTTGGTTACACCCGTTTTTTTAGTCCGGTTATAAATAAGTAACACATTGTTTTCACTAAGTTTGATTGTATGTGATATCCGAAAGGGCGAAGATTAGAAATATAACTCCGGTTGAGTAAACCTAGACGTATTATTTTCAGAAGGAAGAGATCACAATTTGTCGCGTCTGTAGAATATAGGTCATGACAAGGGCCCTAAAATGTACACAAAAATAAATAAATAAACCAATGTTGTTGATTAGAATATAGGAAAAGCAGGGTAAGATTTCCAAAAGGGAATTGTTGATCCGAAAGTGTTGGCCTAAAAACATGCTCAGCTCTTAGCCCTGCAGAACCTCCCCGGTCTGAATCGGGTCATAAAATTGGTGACGCTGGGGGATCTGGCGTCGGCGCCAACATGTACCAGCACCTCCACTCCCTAGTGCGAGCAAGGTTGTGGATATGTGAGAAGCTAACCGTTCTGGAAGGATTTAGCTGGTTGGCTCTTGCTGTCCAACACCTCCGCGACGATCTCGAAGGCCTACTGCCCGCCATGAATCCACATGCCGCCTTACAGGGGCCTAACAGCGTTCTCCACACGTTTTCTCGGATTAAGTACCAAGCGGGTCAGCTAAAACGTGCTAAGACCGAGATCAGATTTAGGGCTGGAGTGCTGGCAACGCAAGTTGGAACTCTCGACACACTCTTAAAAGGTCAGTCAGACCAGGTTCTGTTAGGTAGCATGACCATAGCGGAGTTCTAGGCACGTATCCCCGAGCACCTTGTTCAGACCGACAATCTACTCCATGCGGGGATGCAGTTATGAGGGATTGAAGTCTAAGGTGAGCATTTTTTTCTCCTGACTCCTCCTGAACTTGGTGAGCCGATTGTGTGCCTATTTGACAGGTTTTATCCTGGCCATTTGTATTTCTATTAATGATCTCTTTTGTGTGCTCTTAGATGGACCCGATGAACTTGTGTTACTCAAGGAAGGGCAATAAGAAGAGTGGTGAGGCTGAGGCAGAGTAAGATGTGGTGGCTGAGTTTGCGGCGACAAATGTCCTCTCTTGTATCGCTAGAGTCTTAGTTGTGAACTTAATTCTCACTTCTGTATGATCAAAGGAGATCCATCAATTGGTATCAATGTGTTTTTTTTGTCTTGTTGCCTATCTGGAATTTAATTAAACCATCACTTGTGTCCTTTTGAGCATTGGGCACTTGATTTGTCATTTTCGCTCTGCTGTGATCTGTTATCACAAATTTACTTGCCGATTTCTTGCCTCCTTTCATGTGGGTTTCGTGGCTTTGGTGGTCATCCCCACAGCCTTGCACTGCTAATCTGTGATGCGAGTTGAGCGTGCTTTGCTTATGGGTTATAAACTTTCTCTGCTTGCCCAATTGTTTGTATCCGCTAAAGCTGAAATGGATACTATCAAATGGCAAAGGCACCTTGACTGCCTTGCCTGTTTTGCAGCACAAAATCTCGGATCTTAGCAGCCCAGTGATATAATGCCAGCAGATTGACATTGTTGGCACCTTTGCGGTTTTGCCTGCGAGCTGGACACTCATCCTCGTCACATATCACTGAGCAGTTGTACCTGTTGTCTGACCGTCTCTTAGTTTCACAATCCAAAGGTGATGTCACGACCCCATTGCACTTTTTTTCTTTTTTTCATTCAGGTTTGTTATGAATGTGCTAACCAATCTTATTTATTCAGGTTTTCAAAAAGTTCTCCATTTGCCTATCTGACACAACATTGGCCATTTTTGCCACTTCTTTCTTGACAATTTGACATAGATATGAGCTTACCTCAGTGTGTCAGTATCATGGGTTTTGCAAACAACAAACTCTGTTTCTGGTTTCAGGTAAAAACCGACAGATTGAGCAGAAGCGTGCTTAAAAAACATTCACCGACTTGAAGCGTCTAAGGTAGGCGGTACTCCTGGTGCATTGTCTTGCCATTCTATCTCATGTGTTTCGCTTTTTCATATTGTTACTTCGGTTTGTAAAAGGTCCTTTCTTTGGTCCCTCCAAATGTGGTTTTCTATCATTGCTAGTATCAAGAAAATGTTTAATTATGCACGAAAGCCACTGGAACTACATTACCGCTGTTCCATTCCATCGTTACACAACTCAGAGCAATGAGGTATAAGTAAAACACACACTTACATGTACATTGTCCTGGGAACTTTGTTTGACCAAATTGTCCTGGGAACTTAAGACTGTAAAAACAATTGTGGTGCTTAATTACAACAAGGTACCGGTACCATATGTGCTTTGAATCAAGGAAAAAAACCTTCCATACTTTTTTTCACCATATTGCTGTGTTATTGACTTCCAGCTGAATTAAGTGAAAGGAGGCTTTCATGTTTTATTGCTGTTTTATTGTCACACTTCAATAATATATGTCCTGCAAGTAAGGTTAAATGTTCTACTTCCATGTCCTGAGGACGAATTTTAATGGCTGAAAATAACTCGCAACAACAAAAATGATTAGTGGTTGATGACTTGTATGTTGACACCTTGGACCCTTTTTTAATTATTACGCGAACTTCTACTATATAGGGTGCTCACAGTGACGAGCTTGCTGCTGCTTCAAGGCTGGAAGAGAGCATAAACTTTTATCAAACTTCGACTCCTGATGTTGCTAAGCTTTTCCATATCGACACAGCAGCAAAGCGTCCATCAGTAGTACTTCTGAAGAAAGAGGAGGAGAAGTTGACCTTCTATGGTAGGTGCCTTCATATCTTAGTTATTCTAGATTTCAGTACCAGCCTTATTTTCAATTTTTTGTGCACCTATTAACATATATAATCCAATGTGTGTGATGCAGATGGGGAGTTTAAAGCATCAGCCATTGCTGATTTTGTGTCTGCTAACAAGCTTCCTTTGGTGACCACACTAACTCAAGAAACTTCCCCTTCTATTTTTGGCAACCCAATCAAGAAGCAGGCATGTTGTGTTGCCTACAATCGGATCTCTTTTCTGCATTCTAACATTTTCTTTGTCCATATACTGTTACTTCACTGAGATACTGTCTTTGTTTTGCAAGTCAGATTTTACTATTTGCTGTTGCAAGCGAGTCCTCCAAATTTCTGCCCATCTTCAAGGAAGGAGCAAAGCCATTTAAGGGAAAGGTAATTCTTTTTGTTTGTTAGAGTATATTTGGTAATTACGATTGTAATCCGTTATTGTCGTATGTGTCTAGGGAGGCAACTTGCCCCTGAAGTCTATGTACTCTATATATACCACCCAAGAGGCTCAGTCAATCTAATCACACACTATTATCCTCAGTCTTACAATTTGCGATGCTTCCGTTATGTCTGTCTGTGTGTGTTGGGGGAGCAGGGGACAATTAGGATTGCAACCTTGTATTGTCATATGTGTCTGGGGAGGCAAATTGCCTCACATACTCTATATATATACCACCCGAGAGGCTCAATCAATCTAATCTCATGCGATTAACCTCACTTACATTGTTGACCAACTGATTTTTTTGGACCTCTATCCTTTGCTTTGTTCTATGTTCAAGTTAATTTCCAACTCTTTGGTTGTTTTTCCTTGTACTATTTTTTGTGCTTAATACTTCTTGGTGTGTGTTTTGTGAATCATTGATGCATATGTGTGTTCATGTATATGTAGCTATTATTTGTCTTTGTGGAGCTAGACAATCAGGAAGTTGGTGAACCAGTTGCTGACTACTTTGGTATTACTGGACAAGAGACCACAGTAATACCTTTTTTTCTTACATCATTAACCTGGTTTCATGTCTTTATATTGTAATTTTGTAAATTCCATTTGCATTCTTCTGCAGGTTCATGCTTACACTGGTAATGAAGATGCTAAGAAATTTTTCCTTGACGGTGAGGTGTCACTTGAAGCCATTAAGGTAATTGCTGAAATATATTATGCACCGCATGAGAAAGAACTAATGGTTAACAGTGAGTGTTCGTCATGTTACTAATTTGAAGCTGATTTGTGTGTTTAACTAACCATTAATCGACTTGGTTTTGTGTCCATGTGTTTTTCTGTTGAGTAAAATAGATCAACGGTATCATATCCAGGCCCCCTAAGCACCACAAATGCAGATTTGGCCCCAAAACTTGTTAAGTGTGCTGTATGCCACTCGAGTGCAAATCTTCATAGAGTTCCCCAACAATGCCACCTCAGCTGGCCATATAGGATCCTTGTCGTTGTTTTGCATGTGGAGGGGAGAAGGAAAGAAGAGAGAGTAAAGCTAACTACTAGTCAGTAGCTAGTCTATAACACACTTAAAGAAGCATCAGCTTTAATACCCCTATTATATGTCGACCCGTATTTTTCTTGAACAGCGTGCTATAGGTCCATTGTGGAGCTAGTACTGTGCTCTCTATTTCTAGATGGACAAGGACAATCTTATAGCAGTAACTACCTACAGTGTTCGAGAGCTCTTAATGAATATGCTTCTATGCACGTGCCTATGTGGTGGCAAACCAGTGTGATCCTCTCTCTCTCTCTCATAGATAGGCACACTAACCTGTGAATGCTTCATGAATAGATTGCAATGCTCTACTTTTATCAAAATTAGCACTAAACTGTACAATTTTTTTAAAGAATAGTGTACTCATGGCATTTCAGTATTTTGTCACTGCTGATGTGGGATTCTGCTAGTACTTGGGAGGTGGGACTACGGAGTTGGTGACATTTCCTTACAAAGCCTCATCTATCTAATACCTACAATATTTTGGCTCTTGTCAGGACTTTGCTGAAGGTTTCTTGGAAGACAAGCTTACACCATTCTACAAGTCTGAACCAGTACCTGAACCTGTGAGTCTCAACTCATGAAAATTATCTGATATATCCCCATTCTTCACTCAGTTCGCATTACTGAGACATTGTACTTGCGTTTCCACACAGAATGATGGGGATGTCAAAGTTGTTGTTGGGAAGAATCTGGATCTAATAGTTTTGGATGAATCAAAAGATGTACTTCTGGATGTCTGTTCTTGGCACTTTGGCAGACATTAAGGAAAGGACATCGGCATGGTTGCCCTCCACTTTGTGGGATAATTTTCCCTCACTTTTTTCTTTCACTTCGCACCATTTTCCCTCAATATGTTCTCACCATTGCCGCTACTTTGCTTACACAAACTAGGGGCAACCGGTGCAAAATTTCAGGAACAGCAGGGGCAGTGTTGCAAAGTGACAAAAGGAGTGCAAACTCAGCTTTAGGCCTTACAGTGGGGGGCAGCCATGCAATTATCTCTTTATAAAAATAGGACGTTTTGTTAATCATAATGACATGCCGTTTGGATGTAGATATACGCACCATGGTGTGGGCACTGTCAATCACTGGAGCCTACTTACAACAAACTAGCCAAGCATCTACGTGGTGTTGACTCCCTTGTGATAGCTAAAATGGATGGTACTGCAAATGAGCATCCACATGCAAAGGTTTGCATTACTGCCTTTGATGGTTGGTTTTGGCTGATTATGCATTTTCTTGAAAATGGTTTGCTTCCTTTTATATTTATCTTTTTTAAAACATATTACAGTATCTCAATGCTAATTTGACCTTTATGTTTTTGTAACTTATTATGTCACTAGGATTTATAATGACTTTAGGATTTATAAAAACTGTAATGCTTGAAAAATGTGTTTTAGTGACAGTATCTATAGCCAGTACCAACTTAATAATTTTGAGCATATCTATGTTCATAGTTTGTAGTGTATAGTGCAGCACGGATTCTAAAGCAAGCATTAAAAAAACATCATCAACGGGAGCACTAATTTGCTGGCCATGCCACATCTTTTTCTCACATATATATAGTTGATTCAGGGCTATTATTCTATTAACCTGCCCACGATCAGTGGCGGATCCCAGAACTTGTCTTGGACCAGGGCTGACTCAGTTAAATTAGTCTTAATCTTTTGTGATTTTATAACGTTCTACACATTTTATTAGTAGCTCGAGTGATGTTTTCTTGTCCAAGACCAAGTCTGCAGCAAGGGCAGCCCGGGCTGTAGATCCGCTACTGCCCATGATATTCTCCTAATTAATGCAGTCAATGGCTCATATGATCTGTCCATTATTGTTGTTAACTGCAAGCTGAAATCTAACTAGCACTAATAGCAATGAACTTAGATACTAGCTGAACTTGGACACACTTGATTAATCGTGGCTCTTATTGTAGACATAATTTGGCAATCTCCTTAGGTTGTCTTCTTGAATTTGGTGCATGGGGCAGTGCGAATAACTCTTTGCTGATATGCATTATGTTCAGTTTTACTACCATTGCATGATACAAATCTGACACTTGGGTTCCTGTTATAGTCTGACGGATACCCAACTATTCTCTTCTATCCTGCTGGGAAGAAAAGCTTTGAGCCTGTAAGTGCTTATGACTAGATCGTTTTACTTGTTGATTGAAGTGTGGTATCTGTTAGGCATTAACCACATTATTATTCTCAGCAGTCATATCTTTATGCTTTGTTGGGACTGCACCTCAAACAGAAACCCGTTCCTGGCTCATGATTCTTGCATTGACAATCATTCATACCTTTAAACATTTCGTGATTTTTCATGTGGGTTATGCTTACTTATATCCTCTGGTGTAGCTCGCTCTCTGTGGTCGAAAATTCAGTTCACTGTTAGTATTTAGTGACGTGAGGAATGGCAGATCCAGTAGATTAGTAGTTAAGATCAAAAGAGGAGCTGAAATGGCCATGGAACACCGTAGGATAAGTGTGTTGATTTTATTAATTGTTTGTCGCATACTCCCTCTGTCCCAAAATAAGTGTCGTTCTCGCTTCTCGAGAAATATCTTCGATTAATTATGTATTAAAATATATTAATATTTATACTAAGTAATTAGTATCATCAGAAAGATCTTTACATCTAGTTTTTTAACAAATTTATTTGGAGAAACAAATGTTGCACACATTTTCTATAAATCAAGTCAAACGTGTGGCACGAAAACCCGAAACGACACTTATTTTTGGATGGAGGGAGTACGGAGTAGTCTCAAGCTTCTCTGATAAAACCAATTTGTGATTTTGGGAGAAGCTTAGTTCTCCTCAACCAGGTATTAGTTGACAAGGCAACAGGAAAACGTTTGGGGTCACATGCATCTCCTAAGTTATGAACATTGACTGATTCAGTGTGTTGATTTATTTTTGCTATACCTTTTCAGATCACTTTTGAGGGGGAGCGGACAGTGGTAGATATGTACAAGTTCATCAAGAAACATGCTAGCATCCCTTTCAAGTTGAAGCGCTAGGAGTCAAGAACCGAGAGTACTCAGACGGAGGGTGTGAAGAGCTCTGGTACGAACCTTTTTTTTCGAAACGGAGGCAAAAGATTTGCCTCATCCATTAATTAAGAAGAAGTTTAGAGTTGCTTTTACAACAGAAAAGCAAGATAAGATACATAGATTCTACTCTCGCGGCATGATGTTTCCCAAGTGCTTCGCGCCGGCGGCGATCCAAAGCCTAGCCTCATTCTTGATGTTACCAAAAATGATGGATGGCAGCGTCGATTTTTGTTGGAACACCCTAGCATTTCGCTCGCACCAAATATTCCAACAAGACAACATGGTGAGGGTTGCCATTGCCTTCCGATTTTCCACGTTCTTCTCGGACATGTTGATCCACCAATCCTTGATGGAGCGCTCGTCATTCCAGCGATAAGTGTCCATGCCGTCTAGCCCAAGCCAATCCTTGATCATGCCCCAAAGCCTCCTAGTGAAACGACACTTGAAGAAGAGATGATCCACTGTTTCATTAGTCTGCTTGCAAAGAGGACATAAACCGCAATTTGGCCAAGCTCGCTTCTGGAGCCTATCCGCCGTCCAAAGTCGGTTTTGAGTTGCAAGCCATGCAAAAAAATTGACTTTTGGGGGCACCCAGACCTTCCAGATCGTCTGGCCCATGGGTGATCGCGTGGCGCCAAGGAATTGAGCCTTATATGCCGAGGTCGCGGAGTAGTGACCACTTGTCGTATGCTTCCATATGATGTCATCTTCGATTCCGTCCAGAAGGTGAATAGACCGAGAGCGAGCCCAGAGAGTCACAATTTGTGTAATGTGCTCCATTCTCCAGTCCATGGGCAGCCTAATTTTTTCAAGCCAAGCATCGCCATGCATGGCCTCACGCACCTTCCACTTTTTTCTCGAGGAGATATCAAAAATGAGTGGTGCCAAGTCCAAGGGTGCCACCCCATTGATCCAAGGTGAATCCCAGAAATGTGCACGGGCCCCATTGCCAATGATGATGTGCGAAGATGCGTAGAAGAGAGCTCGGTCCATCTTGTCGCAAGGGTTGTCAAGGCCAACCCACATCTTAGATGGATCCTTCCATTCGAACCATAGCCATCTAAGTCTTAGCGCCCGCGCAAACTTGGTGAGGTCGATGACACCAAGACCCCCAAGGTCGGTTGGGCGGCAAACGTTGCGCCAACTCACTTTACACTTGGCCCCGGTGGCCTTGTCCGTGCCCGCCCAAAGGAAAGCCCTTTGGATCTTGTTATAGTTATGAAGTATGCTGGCAGGAGGGTTGAGGGAGATGATGTGGTAGGTCAGCTGCGAAGTGAGGACTGACTTGACAAGAGCACATCGCCCCATGGTCGTGATGTTTTGCCCATCCCACGGCACAAGCCGTGCCGCCGCCTTATCTTCAAGGAACTGGAAATCCCCTTTTCGAAGCTGCCAAACCGAGAGTGGTAGACCCAAGTATTTGATGGGGAAGGCTAGCAAGAATCGCATCTAGATCAATAGCCTCACAACGAATTGGGACAACCGAGCTCTTCTGAAAGTTGGTGCATAGGCCCGACACGTTGCCAAAGCAGGTGAGCACCTTTGAGAGGTTCTCGATATCTTCCTTGATAGGGGCCATGAAAACCGCCGCATCATCGGCGTAGAGGGAAGTGCGGAATATTGCCCTCCGTCCTCGAATCTTATGGAAGAGACCATGGGTGGTTGCAAGGTTGAGGATTTTCTGTAGCGGGTCAATCGCGATGACGAATAGCAACGGTGAGATAGGGTCCCCCTGTCGAAGGCCACATGCATGCAAGACCGGAGGACCGGCCACTCCGTTGAGCAATGTCCTTGAGGAGGACGTATGGAGCAGGGCGGTGATCCAGTTGCGAAACTTGGGTGGGAACCCTCTTCTCTGCAGAAGGTCAATGATGTACTCCCATCGGACCGAGTCAAATGCCTTCCGGATGTCGAGCTTGAAGAGGAGTGAAGGCGTTTTACTTTTGTGCAGCTTGCGAGCAAGACCCCTCACATACATGAAGTTGTCGTGAATACTTCTCCTTTTGATGAAAGCACTTTGCGCACTGGAGATGAGCGAGTGCATGTGAGGGGCAAGGCGGTTGGCAAGCACCTTAGCTATGATCTTAGGAACGGCGTGGATGAGGCTTATAGGTCTATAGTCAGAGATCCCTTCTGCTCCCTCCTTCTTGGGGAGAAGCACCACGTTCGCCGAGTTAAGCCACTTGAGGTTGGCCGTGTGGAGGGTGTTGAAACATTGGATGACATTCATCAAGTCCACTTTGATGATGGGCCAACAATGCTTGAAGAAGATGCCAGTGAAGCCGTCCGGCCCCGGTGCCTTACCACATGGCATCTGATCAATCGCCGCTTTAACTTCCTCTTCGGTGATGGTGGAGTCAAGCTCGCCCAACTCGTGGTCCTGGTCCTCGAGGCCCAGCTCATCCCAATTGAAGTCCATGGACCTCCTGGTCCCTTTTCCCAGAACATTGGAAAAGTGCTCATAGATCAAGTTCTCTTTTTGTTGATGGTCCATAACCCAACCATTGTTGTGTTGTATCCTGTGAATGTGATTCTTCCTACGCCTCGCGTTTACCCTCAGGTGGAAGAATTTGGTGTTTGCGTCACCCTCTCTCAGATTGGAAATTCTCGCACATTGCTTCTTTCTTGCTCTCTCTAATACCGCCAAGCTCACGACCCTCCGTTTGAGCTTGGCCCGCAGATCTTGCTCAGGGATGGAGAGCGCACGGCCCTCTTGAGCGGTGTCCAGCCGAAGGATCACGAGCAGAGCGGCATGGAGGTGCACTTTAGACTTGGAGAATAATTTCCTACTCCATTCGGTGAGTCTTAGACCTGTCTTCTTGAGCTTGTGAAAAAGCCTCTGATAAGGCTCTAAATGATGGCAATCTTCATTCCAAGCGTTAAGCACCACCTCATTAGATCCCGGCATGTGTTGGAAATATGCCCTAGAGGCAATAATAAATGGTTATTATTATATTTCTTTGTTCATGATAATCGTCTATTGTTCATGCTATAATTGTATTGTCCGGAAATCGTAATACATGTGTGAATGCATAGACCACAACGTGTCCCTAGTAAGCCTCTAGTTAACTAGCTCGTTGATCAACAGATAGTCATGGTTTCCTGACTATGGACATTGGATGTCATTGATAACGGGATCACATCATTAGGAGAATGATGTGATGGACAAGACCCAATCCTAAGCATAGCATAAAAGATCGTGTAGTTTCGTTTGCTAGAGCTTTTCCAATGTCAAGTATCTTTTCCTTAGACCATGAGATCGTGCAACTCCCGGATACCGTATGAGTGCTTTGGGTGTGCCAAACGTCACAACGTAACTGGGTGACTATAAAGGTGCACTACGGGTATCTCCGAAAGTGTCTGTTGGGTTGGCACGGATCGAGACTGGGATTTGTCACTCCGTGTGACGGAGAGGTATCTCTGGGCCCACTCGGTAGTGCATCATCATAATGAGCTCAATGTGACTAAGGCGTTAGTCACGGGATCATGCATTGCGGTACGAGTAAAGAGACTTGCCGGTAACGAGATTGAACAAGGTATTGGGATACCGACGATCGAATCTCGGGCAAGTAACATACCGATTAACAAAGGGAATTGCATACGGGATTGATTGAATCCTCGACACCGTGGTTCATCCGATGAGATCATCGTGGAACATGTGGGAGCCAACATGGGTATCCAGATCCCGCTGTTGGTTATTGACCGGAGAGGCGTCTCGGTCATGTCTGCATGTCTCCCGAACCCGTAGGGTCTACACACTTAAGGTTCGGTGACGCTAGGGTTGTAGAGATATGTGTATGCGGAAACCCGAAAGTTGTTCGGAGTCCCGGATGAGATCTCGGACGTCACGAGGAGTTCCGGAATGGTCCGGAGGTGAAGAATTATATATAGGAAGTCAAGTTTCAGCCACCGGGAAAGTTTCGGGGGTTACCGGTATTGTACCGGGACCACCGGAAGGGTCCCGGGGGTCCACCTGGTGGGGCCACCTATCCCGGAGGGCCCCGTGGGCTGAAGTGGGAAGGGAACCAGCCCCTAGTGGGCTGGGGGCCCCCCATGGGCCTCCCCCCATGCGCCTAGGGTTGCAAACCCTAGGGTGGGGGGGCTTCCCACTTGCCTTGGGGGGCAAGGCACCCCCCTTGGCCGCCGCCCCCCACCCTAGATGGGTTTTGTCCGGCGCCCCCCCCCTCCCAGGGGGCCTATATAAAGGGAGGGGGGAGGGAGGGCAGCTAGATCTCAGCCTTGGGCGCCTCCCTCCTCCCCTGCTACACCTCTCCCTCTCGCAGAAGCTCGGCGAAGCCCTGCCGAGACCCGCTACATCCACCACCACGCCGTCGTGCTGCTGGATCTCCATCAACCTCTCCTTCCCCCTTGCTAGATCAAGAAGGAGGAGACGTCGCTGCACCGTACGTGTGTTGAACGCGGAGGTGCCGTCCGTTCGGCACTCGGTCATCGGTGATTTGGATCACGGCGAGTACGACTCCGTCATCCACGTTCATTGGAACGCTTCCGCTCGCGATCTACAAGGGTATGTAGATGCACTCCTCTCCCCTCGTTGCTAGTATACTCCATAGATGCATCTTGGTGAGCGTAGGAAAATTTTAAAATTATGCTACGATTCCCATCAGTGGCATCATGAGCCAGGCCTATGCGTAGTTACTATGCATGAGTAGAACACAAAGCAGTTGTGGGCGTTGATGTTGCCAATTCTTCTTGCCGCTACTAGTCTTTTCTTGTTTCGGCGGTATTGTAGGATGAAGCGGCCCGGACCGACCATACACGTACGCTTACGTGAGACAGGTTCCACCGACTGACATGCACTAGTTGCATAAGGTGGCTAGCGGGTGTCTGTCTCTCCTACTTTAGTCGGAACGGATCCGATGAAAAGGGTCCTTATGAAGGGTAAATAGAAATTGGCAAATCACGTTGTGGTCATACGTAGGTAAGAAACGTTCTTGGTAGAAACCTACAAACCACGTAAAAACTTGCAACAACAATTAGAGGACGTCTAACTTGTTTTTGCAGCAAGTGCTATGTGATGTGATATGGCCAGAAGATGTGATGAATGATATATGTGATGTATGAGATTGATCATATTCTTGTAATAGGAATCACGACTTGCATGTCGATGAGTATGACAACCGGTAGGAGCCATAGGAGTTGTCTTTATTATTTTGCATGACCTGCGTGTCATTGAATAACGCCATGTAAATTACTTTACTTTGTTGCTAAACGCGTTAGCCATAGAAGTAGAAGTAATCGTTGGCGTGACGACTTCATGAAGACACAATGATGGAGATCATGATGATGGAGATCATGGTGTCATGCCGGTGACGAAGATGATCATGGTGCCTCGAAGATGGAGATCAAAGGAGCATGATGATATTGGCCATATCATGTCACTATTTGATTGCATGTGATGTTTATCATGTTTTTGCATCTTATTTGCTTAGAACGACAGTAGTAAGTAAGATGATCCCTTATAATAATTTCAAGAAAGTGTTCACCCTAACTGTGCACCGTTGCGAAGGTTCGTTGTTTCGAAGCACCACCTGATGATCGGGTGTGATAGATTCTAACGTTCGAATACAACGGGTGTTGACGAGCCTAGCATGTACATACATGGCCTCAGAACACACGCAATACACTTAGGTTGACTTGACGAGCCTAGCATGTACAGACATGGCCTCGGAACACGGAGGACCGAAAGGTCGAACATGAGTCGTATAGTAGATACGATCAACATGGAGATGTTCACCGATCTTGACTAGTCCGTCTCACGTGATGATCGGACACGGCCTAGTTAACTCGGATCATGTTTCACTTAGATGACTAGAGGGATGTCTATCTGAGTGGGAGTTCATCAAATAATTTGATTATATGAACTTAATTATCATGAACTTAGTCTAAAATCTTTACACTATGTCTTGTAGATCAAATGGCCAACGTTGTCCTCAATTTCAACGCGTTCCTAGAGAAAACCAAGCTGAAAGATGATGGCAGCAACTATACGCACTGGGTCCGGAACCTGAGGATCATCCTCACAGTAGCCAAGAAAGATTATGTCCTAGAAGCACCGCTAGGTGAAGCACCAATCCCACAAAACCAAGACGTTATGAACGCTTGGCAGCAGCGTGCTGATGATTACTCCCTCGTTCAGTGCGGCATGCTTTATAGCCTAGAACCGGGTCTCCAAAAGCGTTTTGAGAAACATGGAGCATATGAGATGTTCGAGGAGCCGAAATTGGTTTTCCAAGCTCATGCCCGGGTCGAGAGATATGAAGTCTCCGACAAGTTCTTCAGCTGTAAAATGGAGGAAAACAGTTCTGTAAGTGAGCACATACTCAGAATGTCTGGGTTGCACAACCGCTTGACTCAGCTAGGAGTTAATCTCCCGGATGACGCGGTCATTGACAGAATCCTTCAGTCGCTTCCACCAAGCTTCAAGAGCTTTGTGATGAACTACAATATGCAGGGGATGGAAAAGACCATTCCTGAGGTATATTCGATGCTGAAATCAGCGGAGGTGGAAATCAGAAAAGAACATCAAGTGTTGATGGTGAATAAAACAACTAAGTTCAAGAAGGGCAAGGGTAATAAGAACTTCAAGAAGGACGGCAAGGGAGTTGCCGCGCCCGGTAAACCAGTTACTGGAAAGAAGTCAAAGAATGGACCCAAGCCTGAAACTGAGTGCTTTTATTGCAAGGGAAGTGGTCACTGGAAGCGGAACTGCCCCAAATACTTAGCGGAAAAGAAGGCCGGCAACACCAAAGGTATATGTGATATACATGTAATTGATGTGTACCTTACCAGTACTCGTAGTAGCTCCTGGGTATTTGATACCGGTGCGGTTGCTCATATTTGTAACTCAAAACAGGAACTACGGAATAAACGGAGACTGGCGAAGGACGAGGTGACGATGCGCGTCGGGAATGGTTCCAAGGTCGATGTGATCGCCCTCGGCACGCTACCTCTGCATCTACCCACGGGATTAGTTTTAAACCTCAATAATTGTTACTTAGTGCCAGCTTTGAGCATGAACATTGTATCTGGATCTCGTTTAATTCGAGATGGCTACTCATTTAAATCCGAGAATAATGGTTGTTCTATTTATTTGAGAGATATGTTTCATGGTCATGCCCCGCTGGTCAATGGTTTATTTTTGATGAATCTCGAACGTGATGTTACACATGTTCATAGTGTGAATATCAAAAGATGTAAAGTTGATAACGATAGTCCCACATACTTGTGGCACTGCCGCCTTGGTCACATTGGTGTCAAGCGCATGAAGAAGCTCCATGCAGATGGACTTTTGGAGTCTCTTGATTACGAATCATTTGACACATGCGAACCATGCCTCATGGGTAAGATGACCAAGACTCCGTTCTCCGGAACAATGGAGCGAGCAACCAACTTATTGAAAATCATACATACCGATGTGTGCGGTCCAATGAGTGTTGAGGCTCGCGGAGGATATCGTTATGTTCTCACTCTCACTGATGATTTAAGTAGATATGGGTATGTCTACCTAATGAAACACAAGTCTGAAACCTTTGAAAAGTTCAAGGAATTTCAGAGTGAAGTTGAGAATCAACGTGACAGGAAAATAAAATTCTTACGATCAGATCGTGGTGGAGAATATTTAAGTCACGAATTTGGTACACACTTAAGGAAATGTGGAATAGTTTCACAACTCACGCCGCCTGGAACACCTCAGAGAAATGGTGTGTCCGAACGTCGTAATCGCACTCTATTGGATATGGTGCGATGTATGATGTCACTTACCGATTTACCGCTCTCATTTGGGGCTATGCTTTAGAGACTGCCGCATTCACTTTAAATAGGGCTCCGTCGAAATCCGTTGAGACGACACCGTATGAATTATGGTTTGGGAAGAAACCTAAGCTATTGTTTCTAAAAGATTGGGGATGCGATGCTTATGTCAAGAAACTTCAACCTGAAAAGCTCGAACCCAAGTCGGAAAAATGCGTCTTCATAGGATACCCTAAGGAAACTATTGGGTATACCTTCTACCTCAGATCCGAAGGCAAGATCTTCGTTGCCAAGAACGGGTCCTTTCTGGAGGAGTTTCTCTCGAAAGAATTGAGTGGGAGGAAAGTGGAACTTGATGAGGTGATAGTCACCCCTTCCGAACCGGAAAGTAGCGCAGCGCGGGAAAATGTTCCTGTGGTGCCTACACCGACTGGGGAGGAAGTTAATGATGATGATCATGAAGCTTCGGATCAAGTTACTGAATTTCGTAGGTCCACAAGGACACGTTCCGCACCAGAGTGGTACGGCAACCCTGTCCTGGAAATCATGTTGTTAGACAACGGTGAACCTTCGAACTATGAAGAAGTGATGGCGGGCCCGGATTCCAACAAATGGCTAGAAGCCATGAAATCCGAGATAGGATCCATGTATGAAAACGAAGTATGGACTTTGACTGACTTGCCCGATGATCGGCGAGCCATAGAAAACAAATGGATCTTTAAGAAGAAGACAGACGCGGATGGTAATGTGACCATCTATAAGGCTCGACTTGTCGCTAAGGGTTATCGACAAGTTCAAGGGGTTGACTACGATGAGACTTTCTCACCCGTAGCGAAGATGAAGTCCGTCCGAATCATGTTAGCAATTGCCGCATACTATGATTATGATATATGGCAGATGGACGTCAAAACGGCATTCCTTAACGGCTTCCTTAAGGAAGAGTTGTATATGATGCAGCCGGAAGGTTTTGTCGATCCTAAGAATGCTAACAAAGTATGCAAGCTCCAGCGCTCAATCTATGGGCTGGTGCAAGCATCTCGGAGTTGGAACATTCGCTTTGATGAGATGATCAAAGCGTTTGGGTTTACACAGACTTATGGAGAAGCCTGTGTTTACAAGAAAGTGAGTGGGAGCTCTGTAGCATTTCTCATATTATATGTGGATGACATACTATTGATGGGAAATGATATAGAATTCTTGGAAAGTATAAAGGCCTATTTGAATAAGTGTTTTTCAATGAAGGACCTTGGAGAAGCTGCTTATATATTAGGCATCAAGATCTATAGAGATAGATCGAGACGCCTCATTGGTCTTTCACAGAGTACATACCTTGACAAGATATTGAAGAAGTTCAATATGGATCAGTCCAAGAAGGGGTTCTTGCCTGTATTGCAAGGTGTGCAATTGAGCACGGCTCAATGCCCGACCACGGCAGAAGATAGAGAAAAGATGAGTGTCATCCCCTATGCCTCGGCCATAGGGTCTATTATGTATGCCATGCTGTGTACCAGACCTGATGTAAACCTTGCCGTAAGTTTGGTAGGAAGGTACCAAAGTAATCCCGGCATGGAACACTGGACAGCGGTCAAGAATATCCTGAAGTACATGAAGAGGACTAAGGATATGTTTCTCGTTTATGGAGGTGACGAAGAGGTCGTCGTAAAGGGTTACGTCGACGCTAGCTTCGACACAGATCTGGATGACTCAAAGTCACAAACCGGATACGTGTATATTTTGAATGGAGGAGCAGTAAGCTGGTGCAGTTGCAAGCAAAGCGTCGTGGCGGGATCTACATGTGAAGCGGAGTACATGGCAGCCTCGGAGGCAGCACAGGAAGCAGTCTGGATGAAGGAGTTCATTACCGACCTAGGGGTGATTCCCAATGCGTCGGGCCCAATGACTCTCTTCTGTGACAACACTGGAGCTATTGCCCTTGCAAAGGAGCCCAGATTTCACAGGAAGACCAGGCATATCAAGCGTCGCTTCAACTCCATTCGTTAAAGTGTTCAAAATGGAGACATAGATATTTGTAAAGTACATACGGACCTGAATGTAGCAGATCCGTTGACTAAACCTCTCCCTAGAGCAAAACATGATCAACACCAGGACGCAATGGGTGTTCGATTCATCACAATGTAACTAGATTGTTGACTCTAGTGCAAGTGGGAGACTGTTGGAAATATGCCCTAGAGGCAATAATAAATGGTTATTATTATATTTCTTTGTTCATGATAATCGTCTATTGTTCATGCTATAATTGTATTGTCCGGAAATCGTAATACATGTGTGAATGCATAGACCACAACGTGTCCCTAGTAAGCCTCTAGTTAACTAGCTCGTTGATCAACAGATAGGCATGGTTTCCTGACTATGGACATTGGATGTCATTGATAACGGGATCACATCATTAGGAGAATGATGTGATGGACAAGACCCAATCCTAAGCATAGCATAAAAGATCGTGTAGTTTCGTTTGCTAGAGCTTTTCCAATGTCAAGTATCTTTTCCTTAGACCATGAGATCGTGCAACTCCCGGATACCGTATGAGTGCTTTGGGTGTGCCAAACGTCACAACGTAACTGGGTGACTATAAAGGTGCACTACGGGTATCTCCGAAAGTGTCTGTTGGGTTGGCACGGATCGAGACTGGGATTTGTCACTCCGTGTGACGGAGAGGTATCTCTGGGCCCACTCGGTAGTGCATCATCATAATGAGCTCAATGTGACTAAGGCGTTAGTCACGGGATCATGCATTGCGGTACGAGTAAAGAGACTTGCCGGTAACGAGATTGAACAAGGTATTGGGATACCGACGATCGAATCTCGGGCAAGTAACATACCGATTAACAAAGGGAATTGCATACGGGATTGATTGAATCCTCGACACCGTGGTTCATCCGATGAGATCATCGTGGAACATGTGGGAGCCAACATGGGTATCCAGATCCCGCTGTTGGTTATTGACCGGAGAGGCGTCTCGGTCATGTCTGCATGTCTCCCGAACCCGTAGGGTCTACACACTTAAGGTTCGGTGACGCTAGGGTTGTAGTGATATGTGTATGCGGAAACCCGAAAGTTGTTCGGAGTCCCGGATGAGATCCCGGACGTCACGAGGAGTTCCGGAATGGTCCGGAGGTGAAGAATTATATATAGGAAGTCAAGTTTCAGCCACCGGGAAAGTTTCGGGGGTTACCGGTATTGTACCGGGACCACCGGAAGGGTCCCGGGGGTCCACCGGGTGGGGCCACCTATCCCGGAGGGCCCCGTGGGCTGAAGTGGGAAGGGAACCAGCCCCTAGTGGGCTGGGCGCCCCCCATGGGCCTCCCCCCATGCGCCTAGGGTTGCAAACCCTAGGGTGGGGGGGCTTCCCACTTGCCTTGGGGGGCAAGGCACCCCCCTTGGCCGCCGCCCCCCACCCTAGATGGGTTTTGGCCGGCGCCCCCCCCCCCCTCCCAGGGGGCCTATATAAAGGGAGGGGGGAGGGAGGGCAGCTAGATCTCAGCCTTGGGCGCCTCCCTCCTCCCCTGCTAGACCTCTCCCTCTCGCAGAAGCTCGGCGAAGCCCTGCCGAGACCCGCTACATCCACCACCACGCCGTCGTGCTGCTGGATCTCCATCAAACTCTCCTTCCCCCTTGCTGGATCAAGAAGGAGGAGACGTCGCTGCACCGTACGTGTGTTGAACGCGGAGGTGCCGTCCGTTCGGCACTCGGTCATCGGTGATTTGGATCACGGCGAGTACGACTCCGTCATCCACGTTCATTGGAACGCTTCCGCTCGCGATCTACAAGGGTATGTAGATGCACTCCTCTCCCCTTGTTGCTAGTATACTCCATAGATGCATCTTGGTGAGCGTAGGAAAATTTTAAAATTATGCTACGATTCCCAACAGCATGGACGTCCAAAAATTCTCAAATTTGAAGGTTCGAGGCCTACGGGGCCCACTATCATCCGCAAGAAGAAGGGGACAGTGATCGGACAGCGACGAGGAGAGGGCATGCAACACGTGAGTGCTGAAGGAAGTGTCCCAGTCAACGTTGCAAAAAAAAATGCATCTAACTTGCACAGAGTCGGGTTATCTCTTTCATTGCTCCAAGTGAACTTGCGGTTCTGAAGATGTATTTCGTTGAGCTCACAAGCATGAAGGGCGTTGCGAAAAAGGTTGATGCGTGAGCGATTGATATTTCTCTTATTTTTGTCCCTAGCGCGATAGATTTGATTGAAATCGCCCAACGTGAGCCATTTGGTCCCGGGCGCTGGCTTTTGGGCGAGCAGTTCCGCAAAGAATGCGTCTTTGCAAGAAGGTTCAGTTGGGCCATACACCATAGTGATCTTGAACATATTCCCAGTTGCACGTATGAGAACCATGGCCGAGAGACAGTAGACGGTGCTGACCACGTCGGAAATCTGGACAGCATTGTCGTCCCATAACATCAGTATGCCACCCCTAGTGCCAGTAGCTGGCCGATGAGCAAAGCTGCGCAGCCTATTACCACCCAGGTAAGAGGCAATGAATTGCTCCATATGATCAAGTTTGGTCTCCTGTAGGCAGGCAACATGACAGGTTGTTGCTGCAATGGTTTCATGGACGGTGGAACGCCGATTGACACAGTTTAGGCCCCTTACATTCCAGCAAAGAAAGTTGATGTTTTCTCCTAACATATGGAAACTAGCACAGACCCTAACACAGCCACAGCCCGGCTAAAAGCATCGCCCACAAGACAATCTGGGCTTCTCTGCCACGCATTCCACACAGGAAGCATAGACAAACACCAAAATAGCATCAGGTGGTCTCTACACTCGACCCACCTCACTGTCATGGCATCCAAGCATGCATCCATGAACAACCCCTTATAGTACGTAGACTGAACCACATAATATTGTTCTATCATAAGGAACTATGGAACCCAATGGCAAACAACAGAGACCTAGGCAGACGGTGCCGTTGCCGTGGCCTCATGGTCAATCGCAGCCTCACCCCTGTGGTTGATTAGGGCCTCCTCCACCTCTCCAGCAACAACATCATCAACTTTGAACAAGCCTCGCAAGGCTGCCATGACCGCCTCTGGGAGTTGCTCCTTGAACTGGTCTTCGAATGTCTTCAGCGTCTTGTCTGTGATATCTTCCCCGTCTTGTACAATGCCAATCTCTGGTACGAACCTGAAGGACGAACTATAGGGCATTGAAGTATCCTAAAGCTGAGGGTTGGCTGTTAGTTTTGAGGTGGATGTGAATCCTCCTCTGCAATCTTCCCTTGCTGGATGATGAGGGAGGAACATAAATAGGTACTAGCAGAAGAAGAGTGGTCAGCTTGAGGACTTGGAGGAGTGAACTCAGAACAAATCGGCATATAGTCAAATAAAATTAAATATTTTCGTCTGTTTTGCTGTCTTTGCTTTCAGTTTTGACGAAAGATGGTGTTCAGATTTTTATAGGTCATTCATACATGGAGATGGAGGTCATGGAAAACAAAAGGCGGAGCTATGTATCATTATATACACACAAACAAACAATGCTGGCTGGAGCTGCTGGTGTGAACTCTCCTGGAATGGAATGGAATATATATACAGAGAGAGCTGATGACGACTGGATGAATGATACTGTACTATATATGGTGAAGGGGAGGCGGGGAGCGCTCTATGCAGGAGCATGTGCATGAGGCAGATCGATCTCAAGGTCCGGCTCCGCCACTGCCACTGGTGCTGGTGGCTCCCTGTCCCTGGAACTGGAACCATGGCCCTGAGCGTCGGCAGCTGTAGCGGTTGTGGTCACAACGTGCCTGGCCCTCCATCTGAGAATCTGGAGGAGGGCGGAGTTGGTGCAGACGGCGACGCTGAAGCCCGCGAAGGTGGACAGGATGATGGCGATCACGGCTTGCATCCGCACCTGCTTGGATTATATTGGTTTTCACATTCACACAGCACATACAACTCAGCAGGATGATGACATCAAATGTGAAGCAAGTTAAGGTGCGTGAAGAGCACAATGAAGAGGAACTGCACCGCAGAGTAGATCCATACATATCTCCTGGACACCAGCTTTGTTGTGGTTAGGGAGGAGAAGAGGCCAAGGACGCAGGCGAAGGGCAAGGAGATGGCCAGAGCCGCCGTGTCATGGTCGCCGACCTGCTGTGCATTTCCAGTTTCATTCTGATCAGCAGCTGTTCCAGGAAAGAGGAAGCAGAAGCAGGCAGGAAGCAAAGCAACTGACCAGCAGCTGCTCCAGGAAGTAGAAGTAGGCGAGCATTCTGACGATGACGAGGATTGGCGTGCCGTGCCACACCCTGTAGCTGCTGTATCTGCTGCTGCTGGTGGTGGTGGTTGCAGCGGTAGTAGGATCACCAGAACCACCAGCCTCCAGAGCCACCGCCGACTGAACGATGGCGGGTCCGGCAGGCGTCGCAGGGTGACTGGAAGGTTGAGCACCTCCTGGCTGCACACGTCGCAGGTGCCGTTGCCCTTGCTGCTGAACCATTTGATGGCGCAGGCCCTGTGCGCAGGGCCAGCTCCCCCTTGCAACAGCACTCCAGCTTCAGCACCGCCTCCTCCGACAGGCTACCATGCAGATGCGGCACACCGCCTCCTGGGCCGCGATGTCCTCTTGTTGTTCTTCTTCTTCCTTGGTTTCTCCTCCAGTGGTGGCGCTTGCAGCCTGATCTAGAGGATGATGATGAAGAGGAACACACAGTGGCACCACTCTGAGGCGCGGCCGCTGCCTGAGGGTGAGGGTGAGGGAGCTGGAATCTGCCACCCTCCTCGACGACGACCCTTTAACTTTTGCAGTGCCGCTGAATCGCCTGGCGACGCTCGTAGCTGGCACGGACTGGGAGCGGCATACCTGCTTCATCAACTTCTCCTCGTCGTCGTCCTCCTTGTTATCCTTATTGGCAGCACCGGCACTGGCAGCAGCATAATCATCATCATGCTCGAGTTGATGTTGATCAATGGACAGGGATGAGCCGGCGGGCGCCCACATTCTGAAGCTGAAGATCTTGGAGAAGGACAGCGACCGGACGCCGCCGTCTGCTTGCTGGCTATGATGACTTGCTTCATCTGTTGATCTCAGGCTGCGTGCTGGCAGAAGGCAGCTCGTCTGCTTATTATGTTTATTCCCGGTGGGCGAGGACGAGGAGGAGATGCCGTCGTAGTCGTCGTCTTCATCTGGAACTGGAAGGCCCTGCCCCTGCCCATGATCATCTACATCTACAGCAGCAGATAATAATGTGCCGCCATCGTCTCCCATCGCCCCCTGCAGCGCGCACACGCATGCAGCAGAGATTGATCGAAATTAAATTAAAGCTCTGATGAAGATGAACATGGAGAAGAGCTCGAGCCAGCAACTGATGGATATGACGATGGGTGGTGTTGGATCGAGAAGGAAGGAAGGAACGATATTATGGAAGCACAGCCCACCCACCCACCCAACGTACCGTACCTTATCATACCTGTGATTGTTTATGATGAGCCATGGCGACGCGACCTGGAGGAGCTAAGGCTGTCTGTGTGGCGAGCTCGAGGAGCACGAGCGGGCTTGCGACGACGACGATAGATGAAATTGCAACTGCAAATGAAGAAGAAACTGAACCATGCATGCATATATCATGCACCAGGCTGGCCAACACCTGTGTGATTAATCCCTGCAGCTGCAGGTATGTAGCCACTGCCAATGCCACTCATGGATATGATGGTATTATATATATTATATTATTATTGGTAGATATCAATTTCCATTGAAAATCAGGTTGGTTGGTTTTGATTAACCCGACCGTGGGTGGCATGGCCATGGCCATGACATGTCACTCCATCCATCACGCGGTTCGGCGGCCCGGGGCGTTGCTGTTGGTAGCGATGGAGCTGAAATACATCCAAGCAAGTAAGAGCAATGCAATTAAGCGGTTGATAGAGACGACGTACGGTTTCAGACGACTATTCTCTCTTGCTCATCCGGCCTCTAAGCTGGTAAGCTAAGCAATCAAGCAGGCTCCATCATCAAATGCAAGGTAAGGTAAGGGGCCGGTGATCAAGCTGTAATTACGTTACGACTTTTGCATTGCATTGCATTGGGAGCTACATCGACCGATCGATCGATCGATCGATCAGGAGTAGCTTTATTTGGTGGGAACGGGAGAAAGAAACGACCAAAGCTTCTGGTAGCTAGCTTATTAGCTAGTGTGGTGTGTTCATTTTAATTTGACAGCGAGTTGGCTTCGCACGCGACGCGACTGTTGAGCGAGACCGGCCACGACGACACGGACATGATTGACTAGCTAGCTAATCCAATTATATTGCAACTACCATTTCAAACTCACACTTTTAACTCTCTGCCTGCACTGGCCTGCTCTTGATTTTCTTTTGTTCAATTCACACGCAAAATTATTTTGGGTGAATATAATCTCCCGACTGATTCGCGGGGGAACCGGTCGGTTTTGGTTTTGGAAGAAACCCGCCCAGCCAGCCAGGCTCATTCTCGGAACCTACTTCCCAGATCGACGATTAGGAAGCTTTTGTTCAATTTCAATTTCCAAAATTGCTTGTAGCCTAAACCGAATTAGAACTGTATATATGTCGTTCTCGCTTTCCTGGAACCAAACTCATTCAGTTTTATTAGACGGTGGATATTATTGAATCTATTTTCATAAAAAGTTGCTAATATTTTTCTATAAATCTAGTTAAACTTAAAAAAATATTGACCGGCATAAATACTAATTTTGGGAAGGCGAGAGTACTTTATATTTCTTCTACTTCCTGACTGTAACAAAACTTTTTTAATAAAAAATACTTTAAAGGAAACTTGCTTTTCGAGAAAATAGATATTTTTTTAACTTTGAGTAAATATAAAAAGGTATCAATACTTATGGTACATAATTAGTATCATTAGGTAGGTCATTAAGTATGTTTTCACAGTAAACTTGTTTTTTTACACCTTATTAGTTAAATTTGAAAAAGTTGCTTGATCGGTAAGAAATCCTATAACACATCGCTTTTTATGGAGTACGTGGAGGGAGTATATAAATACGTGTACTCCTGTTCATGGTGCTGTTTTATGCACACTAATAGTCTATTTGGATACAAGATCTAATCACTAGTTAGCTAAAAATTAGGTCTAGTTTTTTTTTGGGAAATCAAATTAGTTCTAGTGCATCAAACAGGAGGGCTGACGGATGGGCTAACTTTTGTAGCCAGGTCCATTGTTAGTTTGGTTAATGTTTAGCTCAGCTAGTAATTAGCCATATTGTACCGAACAGCCCCTAACACGCAACCATCAGGCAACGATCCATGATAGCACACGCCTCCTGTTTGACGTCGTCAGGCGCCTCTCATCTTTTCACTCCGCGTCTCCGTTTCCACGTACATGAGGGCGATCGATCGATCTCCTTTGCTTCGATCGCCGGAGCTTCAGACTCGGTGGAACGGTCAAGCCGCTTGATCGACCGGCAAGGCAGGAGCAGCAGCATTGTTCTGTCAGCATCAATGGAAGAGAACGTAGACACAAGTTATAGTGCTGCTGACAGACACAATTTAGAGATGTTGTCGTCGAAGTTCTCTTCCATTGATGCAGGCTGCTGCTCTCTCTCCCTCACAATCTGTCTCTCTCTCTCTCATGAATTTGGATATCACCTACTGATGTACTTCACCGTTCCCTAAAACAAAAAAGGTACTACCCAGCTAGCGCTATAGTTCAAGTTTGCAGCTGCTCTTTGCTTTCATGTGAATTTCAAAGTTTGCAGACGACGAACATGTTGTAGATGGTCGCCATGGCGGCGCCCAGAATGAAGGACAAACAGCCAAAACTGCTAGTGTTGCTACTTCCCTCGTCTTCATTTTCCTGACCAGAAAAACATCATTCTCCCCTCTCCTTCAGAAACCGTTGATCTGAAACTGACCAAAAAACTGCTAGTGTTGCTGCAAATTTACCCCTCAAAGAGACAAGCAAAACCTGCAGAAGTCCATAAATTGTAGCAGCTTCAGTTCATCATGAAAAGAAGGAGCAAAAAAATGTTCGCGTAATGGATCGTTGATTCACTAGGTGCAGAATAGTTGTTTGGGAAAGTTCAACTTCATTATTCCGGTGCACTTCATGTCAATCCCCAACTAGCAAATCATAGAAAAAATTGAAACGTGGTTTACATGTTGAAGTTTGTGTGTGTTTAGTTTGCTTGGTCCGTGTTACCTGCTAATGCCTTGTGTTCCTGATTATTCTAACTCCGAACATGTTGAGGTGGGTTCGGACTTCAGCGACAAGGCGAGCTCAGAAAAACTCGCCGCCCCTCACATCGAGCTCAACTGCTCCTGTCTACAGTCGCTCCTCCCGCTTCTCGTCACCGACCAAGATGGTGCGAGGCCGAGCTTTTGCACCATGGTCAACGCGGCCTCCCGCCAGTGACTCCCTGAGACAGAGGCATGCACATCCTCGTTCGCCTTGTATGCTGTCCAGCAGCCCTTCTGTCGTCGCGTCTGTGATCTGCCTCCGGAGCTGCCGTGCTGGTGCCTACAATTTGCAACCTGTAGTCAAGATCCTGGGTGCTCCATGCGTCTCGCTGCAGTCCAGATTGGGGTGCAGACACCGTCCAAGTAAGAACAATGGTGTAAATTAGTATATCCTATGTCTCTTGCAGGGAAAAAATCAGATGTTGATATTCAGAAATACACTCCAAAGATTTTCTGAAATCTTGATAACATGTTATTTTGCATAATGGATGTTTGTGTTCTTTTCATTGTTAATCATTTTCCCCAATTTTTTCTCTATGCATTCCTCTATTCTCACTCAACCTGTATACTTCTCTGAACTTACTGATATATTAAGTGAAATTAATTTTATACTAGTTATTGATCCAAAACTAGTGTTAGCTTCTTGTTTTTAAAGTTTCTTTTATACTAGCTACCCCTTATCTACATCAGATGGCATTGAGTGGTTCATCTTGTGTTTTCAGAGACCGAATCTCGTGCTATGTATCTTTGGCAGAATATGTGATGAATTATTGCTACTCCCTGTGTATTTTTTATTTCCAAACTTCTGCGCCTACTTATCAAAAATGCATATCCCCTAGCTCTAATGTTTTACAACTTAAAAGTTGAGGGAAAACAGAACCATGGAAGTTTAGGTATGAAACTGCATGACGTTCAGATATAGAAAAATAATAATTTTGCATTTGATTTGGTCTCATCTTGCATGCAGGCAACATTTCTGCTCACAGTCGTCAGCACCACCAGATTCCTGGATGTCTTTGCAGGCCAGCACCCTGGGGAATATGATGTGGTGTGTCACGTAAAAAAATCACAGATGTTAGTTGGGGCTTGATGCTTGAACATATCCCTGACTGAAAATGGCTCATACTATCTTGCAACATCTCAGTAACCTTCAAGATCCCATCCTCGCAGTACTTGAATTTCTTGTTATTTTCACTATGAACTTCTGTTACATTTTATTGTATACGTCGAATTACAAGCAATTGAAGGTCGGACATCATTTTTTGCCATTTCAATTTTTGAACCTTTTGTGTATTTTTAGAAATCGCAAAATTTGAAGGTCTTTTAGTAAATGTCGAACTTATTCATTATTTTGAATTGAACTTCTTGGTTTACGTTAGTAATGGAAGAAAATCCAGTTTTTGTAATAAATATCAAACTGCTTCATTTTTTTAAATTGAACTTCTTGGTTTAAATTTTAGTAACGAGGAAACCTGACTTTTTCATATACATTAAACTACTCTATTTTTTAAAAATTGAACTTCTTGGTTTTTTTAATTTGGACTTCTTGGTGTTAATCATTTGTAACAGGAAAAATCCTAGGTTTGTAATAAACATCAAACCACTGCGTTATTTCATTTTTGAACTTCACTGTTTTGTAATTTGAATTGCTCTATTTCTTAATTTGAATTACTTGGTTTATTCTTTAGTAATGGGGAAAATCATAGTTTTACAATGAACATCAAACCTTTTTAACTTCTTTTCTGTACCTCCCAAGGTTTCATCCTTGAACTTTTCGTTTCTCTTCATGTTAACTCAAAGTTTTTCTTTTGCAATACCCATGGGTTTGTTTGTTGATTTTTTTTATTCTTCTGGACTTACATATATATTACTTGATTTTTATTCTTTGGGAACCTAGCTACTGAATAAGAACATAGCTTGCCCAGGCGTACAACCACATACACATAGAAATTATACGTGCACACTGGATAGTAATAAACGAACTCTCTTGAAAGTACTGAACTTCTTTGTACATATTTTTGGAGGAAATGTGTACAAATAACTCAGGCAAGAACTGTGAACTTTTATTTCGCTGATGATTTTGAACTTCTGCAATAATAGTTGAATTTTTCACAAGAAAGAAAAGGAAGATGTGGCTCTCTTGCCACGGAACGCCTTCCAACCAAAATTCTAGAAAATGGTCCAAGCTAGAAGTTTTTGAACTTCTAAAATAATAGTTGATTTTTTTAACCTTTGGCCGTGTACTTTTTATGAACTTCAGTTTTTGACGAATGCCCCTAGTTTTGGGAACTTCTCATTCTTTTATTTCACTATGTTTTTTTCAGCGATAGTAATACATGAACTTCACTGACTATTTTATTGTCAAGGTACCAAAGGTGTGGAACGACAACGCACATCACATGCACTTTTTGACGAACCAATTCGTTGAACTATCACACGCGAAGAGGAAGAACTTATCTGACCGTATCAATTTTTTGTTACTCTAGTGCTCTTCTTGACATTCTTGGGGCACTTATTTTGCATTTTGTGGACCACAAGAATACATGGCAACTGGTATCTTATGCACATACATGGGATAATATGTATGTGTATTATTTTTTCTTGCTTATAATTAAAATGCTATTCTCTTTTGAGGCAAAAGCACAAACACGTGCGGTGCACACTAGCTGGCTACAAATCTGAAACTTTTCATCAGTTCGTGTGTGTGCGTGTGTGTGTGTGCACGCACACACACGCACGACACACGCGGCAGCAACATAACGCACGCATGCACACCATGCGAACTGATGGAGTTTTGGTGGGCGAACCTGTACAATTTTTGCATGTTGAACCGCATCATGTTTAGAAATTGAACTTCTCCTTTCTTTTATTTTCTTAATAACAACACACCGTTGTAAATGAAATAGGTATTTCTTTTACAAATATACATGTGGTTGTACCATATAATCCAACACAGACAATTGTTTTTTGAAGCACCAACCGTAGAACAATTGTTCTACTGTAATTTTCATTAATAATAAGTATATTTACAAAAGAGAAAACAAAAAAAGAACCAAAAGGGTTTATCATATTTGGGTTTTTTCTAACATAAAGGCATAAAAAGTTTATCCACTTCTTAAACACGGACAATTGTACTTGACACACTCACGAGACCACACCTATGAGAATTATAGGAAAGCAACGATTTCTCTCTCACTAACATTTGTGATTTTTTTACATGACACACCACATCATATTCCCCAGGGTGCTGGCCTGCAAGGACATCCAGGAATCTGGTGCTGCTGACGACTGTGAACAGAAATGTTGCCTGCATGCAAGACGAGACCAAATCAAATGCAAAATTATTATTTTTTCTATATCTGAACGTCATGCAGTTTCATACCTAAACTTCCACGGTTCTGTTTTCCCTCAACTTTTAAGTTGTAAAACATTAGAGCTAGGGGATACGCATTTTTGATAAGTAGGCGCAGAAGTTTGGAAATAAAAAATACACAGGGAGTAGCAATAATTCATCACATATTCTGCCAAAGATACATAGCACGAGATTCGTTCTCTGAAAACACAAGATGAACCACTCATGCCATCTGATGTAGATAAGGGGTAGCTAGTATAAAAGAAACTTTAAAAACAAGAAGCTAACACTAGTTTTGGATCCAGAACTAGTATAAAAATAATTTCATTTAATATATCAGTAAGTTCAGAGAAGTATACAGGTTGAGTGAGAATAGAGGAATGCATAGAGAAAAAATTGGGAAAAATGATTAACAATGAAAAGAACACAAACATCCATTATGCAAAATAACATGTTATCAAGATTTCAGAAAATCTTTGGAGTGTATTTCTGAATATCAACATCTGATTTTTTCCCTGCAAGAGTCACAGGATATACTAATTTACACCATTGTTCTTACTTGGACGGTGTTTGCACCCCAATCTGGACTGCAGCGAGACGCATGGAGCACCCAGGATCTTGACTACAGGTTGCAAATTGTAGGCACCAGCACGGCAGCTCCGGAGGCAGATCATAGACGCGACGACAGAAGGGCTGCTGGACGGCATACAAGGCGAACGAGGATGTGCATGCCTCTGTCTCAGGGAGTCACCGGCGGGAGGCCGCGTTGACCATGGTGCAAAAGCTCGGCCTCGCACCATCTTGGTCGGTGACGAGCAGCGGGAGGAGCGACTGTAGACAGGAGCTGTTGAGCTCGATGTGAGGGGCGGCGAGTTTTTCTGAGCTCGCCTTGTCGCTGAAGTCCAAACCCACCTCAACATGTTCGGAGTTAGAATAATCAGGAACACAAGTAAGGCATTAGCAGGTAACACGGACCAAGCAAACTAAACACACACAAACTTCAACATGTAAACCACGTTTCAATTTTTTCTATGATTTGCTAGTTGGGGATTGACATGAAGTGCACTGGGATAATGATGTTGAACTTTCCCAAACAACTATTCTGCACCTAGTGAATCAACGATCCATTACGCGAACATTTTTTTGCTCCTTCTCTTCATAATGAACTGAAGCTGCTACAATTTATGGACTTCTGCAGGTTTTGCTTGTCTCTTTGAGGGGTAAATTTGCAGCAACACTAGCAGTTTTTTGGTCAGTTTCAGATCAACGGTTTCTGAAGGAGAGGGGAGAATGATGTTTTTCTGGTCAGGAAAATGAAGACGAGGGAAGTAGCAACACTAGCAGTTTTGGCTGTTTGTCCTTCATTCTGGGCGCCGCCATGGCAACCATCTACAACATGTTCGTGTTGGCGCCGCCTCCTTGCAGCGCCTCTCTTCTTCCTCCTCTCTCAACTCTCTTGTGGTTTTTTTCAAGAACACACACACACACACAGACGTACAATGGTGGAACTCAGGAACACACACACGCATGTACCAAGGAAGAACACAAACAGGCTTTGCCATAGGCTCTCTTCCTTGGCTATCACAATGGCTACATTTTTGCTTGTGCCAACACGGCTGCCTTTTCTCATTCATCTGATCACCTTATAAATAACCAGTACAAGCAACTCACGCACGCACTAACCCAGCCGCTATGCCCGGCCACTAACAGCACGCAGCCACGCACACATTGGCCAGCCGCCACACTCGGCGCTGCTAACCCCACTAACTAATTCCTACATGCATGCACGTCCAGCCATCCACTCAACTGCAACGACCCGGCCCAGCATGCATCTGACTTGGCTGGCATGCAAACGCATGGCTAGCTAACAAACTCGGTCATGGACTTGCGCCATGCACGCACGCACCGACGCGCGCACCTACGTCTGCAAACTTGAAATTCAGATGCAAGCAAAGAGCAGCTGCGAACTTGAACTATAGCGCTAGCTGGGTAGTACCTTTTTGTTTGAGGGAATGGTGAAGTACATCAGTAGGTGTATCCAAATTCATGAGAGAGAGAGAGAGACATATTGTGAGGGAGAGAGAGCAGCAGCCTGCATCAACGGAAGAGAACGTCGACGACAACATCTCTAAATTGTGTCTGTCAGCAGCACTATAACTTGTGTCTACGTTCTCTTCCATTGATGCTGACAGAACAATGCTGCTGCTCCGGCCTTGCCGGTCGATCAAGCGGCTTGACCGTTCCACCGAGTCTGAAGCTCCGGCGATCGAAGCAAAGGAGATCGATCGATCGATCGCCCTCATGTGTTGGAAATATGAGCAATTTACCGAATGATTTTATTAACAGAAATACTAGATAAAGTACGACTAGTATAGCAGTGATAAAACAGGTCATGCGATTTGACAAAAAGAAGGTAAACAACATCTTTATATATGAACTGTAACTAAACACATCTAGAGCAGACAGTATAGCAAGTTGCATATATGGAACAGAGTCTAACATATTTAGGGCAAACACTAGAACAAGGAACTGTAACAGGGCCTCTAATAGAAAGAGGAAGAACGCGTACGGGATAGCAGCAGCAGAAGCGCTGGACTTGGGGTCGGTGTCCTCGCTAGCCATGTCGTCGAGGAGATTGTCGAAGTCGGGGAAGAAGTCGTCGTCGGGGAAGTAGTCGTCGGAGTCCGGGGCGTCCGTGACAAAAAAGTCAGTAATCACGCGAAGCGCTCCCCAAAAACCTTATCACCCTTCTCCCGTACAGGACTCAAAAGGTGCGGTTTCGGAGGCCTACTGTCCGGACCTGCGGTGCACGCCGCAAGCCGGGATGGGGAAGATCGTAGCAGTAGCTCAGTGGTCAGGAACTTGCAGGCGAGAGGGTTGTGTCGTTCTGGTGTGTCTCTCTGGGAGGAGCGACTTCCCTTTTATAGGTACAGGAGAGGGACGCGAACAGGCTGCGACGGGAGGTGAAGCAACGGAGGGAGACGAAGCGAACAGGTAGCAGCTGAAGAGGCGCGACGTTCGAATTCAGTGTCCAAAATTTAGACATCAGCTCGGCTCATTCCCACAACCCGCGTCGCGTCGCGGCGCGGCGCGGCGCGGCGCGGCGGGCGGCGGAGGAGGAGCGCGCGTGGATGTCCCTCTTGTTCTCATCCTCTTACATGTGGAGAAAGAGCCTCCCTTATAAAGAGGTCCAACTCCCTCTAAACTAGCAATGTGGGACTAAACTTTTGTTCCACCTCTTGCCTTGCATGAATGGACTGCGTGGGCCTCTAGGATTCATTAGGAATTTCTGAAACTGCTATTGGGCTAGGGCCAAAATAGACAAAATTCCAGCAATCCCCCACCAGATCCCAGAGGCACACAAAATTTTCCTTTAGTTCCAAAACACTGTTTTATATACCGGTACTACAGTGGAGACTGTTAAGTTGAACTTCCACCTAGAACTCTATGCTACACTAGTAGGCAACTTGGACGGTGGACTGGGCCTTGAACTGCAAGTTTTCTGCGAATCTAGCTTCACATAAAGCCTTGACCGATATGTGGCTACCGTGGGTCTTCCCCGCGGGTGGAGCTTATACGTCATACTCCAAGACCTTTCATGAGTTTACTAGAGAGAACCCTACTCTCATAGATTCGACGTTTAACAATCAGACTCATATAGGTGCGTTCTTCAAAAGATGTTCTGCAGGACGACATCTCTGCTTCAATGAGCCACTTAGAACACATTAAGATATACATCAACCTGCTATGCAGATTAGGAGAGTATTGCATCTTCATGGAGTGGTATTAATAGTAAGGATACTCTCCTCTCAGTTGACCAACAGCTTGTCCTCACAGTTTCATTGTCGCAGTTCATAAGGATACCCGGTACAGGTTTCTCGACAACCGGCAAGTCATTCAAGAGACGACGAAGCCAATCTGCTTCGACCGTCGCTGTATCTAGTGTTGTGAGTTCTGCTTCCATTGTTGACCTCGTTAAGATGGTCTGCTTGCAAGACTTCCAAGAAACAACGCCACCTCCATGAGTGAATACATAACCGCTCTGGCCTTTATCTCATTAGCATCTGAGATCCAGTTTGAGTCACTATACCCTTCAAGCACCTTTCGGTGCCCGGTGTAGTGAATTTCATAATTCGCAGTGCCTTTCAAATAACGCAAAACTCTCTTTAGAGCTTTCCAATGCACATCTCCTGGTTTTGAGACAAACCGACTTAGTTTGCTAACAGCAAAAGAGATGTCAGGTCTTGTAGCACTGGCTAAGTATATAAGCGAGCCAATAATCTGAGAATATTTCAATTGATCTCTAGCAATTCTTCGATTCTTTCGAAGCAACACGCTAGCATCATATGGTGTTGGAGAGGGCTTGCAGTCACTATAGCCAAAGCGACTCAAGATCTTTTCCACATAGTGAGATTGAAGCAATGTATTCCCACCATCATCGTCTCTCAACAACTTGATGTTCAGAATGACATCAGCCACTCCTAAATCCTTCATCTCAAAACAGCGAGATAGAAAATCCTTGACCTCCTTAATCACATTCAGATTTGTTCCAAAAATCAGTATGTCATCAACATACAAGCAAAGGATAACTCCCTCGCCCCCACCATGGCGATAGTACACACATTTGTCAACTTCGTTCAGAACAAAGCCTGCAGCTGTTAAAGTTCTTTCAAACTTCTCATGCCACTGTTTGGGTGCTTGCTTGAGTCCATGCAAAGACTTCAGCAACTTGCACACTTTCCCTTCTTGACCATCTAGTACAAACCCATCTGGTTGTTCCATATAAATTTCCTCGTCCAACTCTCCATTTAGGAAAGCAGTCTTAACATCCATTTGATGAACGAGAAGACCATGTGAGGCAGCTAGTGAAAGCAGAACTCGAATAGTGGTCAGTCGAGTCACAGGTGAGTAAGTATCAAAGAAGTCTTCACCTTCCTTTTGGGTATAACCCTTAGCCACAAGCCGAGCCTTGTACTTTTCAATGGTACCATCAGGCCTAAGCTTCTTCTTGAATACCCATTTGCATCCTATAGGTTTGCACCCATAAGGACGACCAGTTATCTCCCAAGTTTCATTCGCCAAGACGGAATCCATCTTGCTATGAACTGCTTCCTTCCAGTAGTCAGCATCTTCAGATGCATAGGCCTCTGAAATAGAACTGGGAATGTCATCTATGAGATACACAAGAAAATCATCACCAAAGGACTTTGCAGTCCTCTGTCTCTTTCTCCTAGTAGGAACTTCATTGTTCTCCTCCACAGGATTTTCAAAGTGTTCCATCGAAATAGCAGGTTCAGTAATTGTAGCTGGTTCCTGATTCGATGAACTAGGCATCTCCTGATTAGATGAGGTAGCCATATCCTTCATGGGAAAGATATCTTCAAAGAAAGTCGAATCATTCGACTCCATGATCGTACCAACATGCATGTCAGGTACCTCAGATTTTACAACCAAAAATCTATAACCAATGCTATGAAAAGCATATTCCAGGAAAACACAATCCATAGTTTTTGGTCCAAGCTTGCGCTTCTTTGGAAATGGCACATTGACTTTCGCCAAACAACCCCAGGTTCGTAGATAAGAGAGCTTTAACCTTTTCTTCTCCCATTCCTCGAATGGAGTTATCTCTTTGTTCTTTGTGGGGACTCGGTTTAGGACATGACATGCTGTCAATATCGCCTCCCCCCCCCCACCATGCCTTGGAGAGACCCGATGTGTCTAGCATGGCGTTAACCAAATCAGTTAGAGTACAGTTCTTTCTTTCGGCCACCCCATTTGACTGAGGTCAGTAGGGAGGCGTCCTCTCATGGATTATACCATGTTCCGCACAAAAAGCATCAAATTCATTGGAAAAATACTCTCCACCACGGTCGGACCTAAGCCTCTTGATTTTCCGATCAAGTTGGTTTTCCACTTCAGCTTTATAGATCTTGAAAAAGTTCAAAGCCTCATCCTTAGATTTCAGAAGATACACACGGTAGTATCTAGTGGAGTCATCAATTAACGTCATGAAATATTTCTTTCCACCTTTTGTCAAAACACTATTCATTTCACATAGATCTGAATGTATGAGTTCTAGTGGTGCAAGATTTCTTGTTTCAGCAGTTACGTGAGACTTACGAGGTTGCTTAGCTTGCACACATACTTGACACTTAGATCCCTTGACAATGGTGAAACTAGGGATTAAGTTCAACTTCGCTAGTCGCGACATGCAACCAAAATTAACATGACAAAGACGTGAATGCCACACATTTGATTCACTATTGTTGCAAACATGATTAACAACTTTATTGCAAACATCTGATAAGGATAAACGGAACGGGCCTCCTGACTCATAGCCTTTACCAACAAAGGTTCCATACTTGGATATTACAAATTTATTCGACTCAAAGACAAGCTTATAGCCATCTCTACACAGAAGAGATCCGCTAACAAGATTTTTATTTACGGAGGGGACATAATGCACGTTCTTCAGCCGCACGATCTTCCCCGAAGTAAACTTCAGATCGACCGTGCCAACACCACGAACAGAAGCACTTGAACCGTTGCCCATCAGCACGGTGGAAGTCCCTGCGGTCTGATAAGACGAAAACATGGAAATATCACCGCATACATGCACATTAGCACCCGTGTCAATCAACCACTCAGGAGAATGACGTACTGAAAGAATAGTGGGAAATATACCATACCCAGCATCCTTCATGTCAGTGTCTCCAATGACAACATTAGCAGTCTTGCCGCCTTTCCCAGGATGGCGCTTGTCATAGCGATTAGGGCAACTAGGAGCCCAATGATCAAGACCTCCACACACATGACAAACTCCTTTGTTCTTGTCATTCTTCTTCTTGAAGTTCGCGTGCTGAACGGCCTTGTTCTTCCCATCAAACTTTGCTTTACCATCAAACTTGCCCTTGTTCTTGAACTTGTGGGGCTGGAAGTTCTTCTTTTGTACCAGATTGGCACTAGATCCTCGCTCAATACCTCGAGCACGTATGTCCTTTGCTCTCGCCTTTTCTTCCACATCAAGAGTACCAATGAGATCCGGAACGGAAAAACTCCTGTCTCTTATGCTTCAGTAAGGTAGCAAAGTTCCTCCACGAAGGAGGAAGCTTGGTGATGATACCTCCGGCAACAAACTTGTCCGGTAGCCATCCTGTAATCATAGAATTGCTGCATGATGTACAGCTCAGTGCCGGCATCCGAGACGCCAAACTTCGCCTCGAGTGCATCCCACATATCTTTTCCATTGTCAATTGATGCATAAGCATCAACTATGTTCTCACCAAGAACACTCAAGAGAGCAGCCTTAAACAGAGTATCCATTTTCTGAAAAGCTTGTTCCTGTTGGGTATCAAACTCCCCTTCAGGCTTGCCAAGTTTGGCGTCATAGCAACTCATGGTTTGAAACCATAAGACTGCTCTCACGCGCCACCTCTTATAGTGGATACCCTCAAACATAGGAGGTCTCATGGAAGCAACAAAACCACTTGGGGTAAATTGCCTATGATAAGGTTTTTCGATTGTTGGTAATATGAGCAATTTACCAAATGATTCTATTAACAGAAATACTAGATAAAGTACGACTAGTATAGCAGTGATAAAACAAGTCATGCGATTTGACAAAGAGAAGGTAAACAACATCTTCATATATGAACTGTAACTAAACACATCTAGAGCAGACAGTATAGCAAGTTGCATATATGAAACAGAGTCTAACATATCAAGGGCAAACACTAGAACAAGGAACTGTAACAGGGCCTCTAATAGAAAGAGGAAGAACGCGTACGGGACAGCAGCAGCAGAAGCGCTGGACTTGGGGTCGGTGTCCTCGCCAGCCATGTCGTCGAGGAGGTTGTCGACGTCGGGGAAGAAGTCGTCGTCGGTGAAGTAGTCGTCGGAGTCCGGGGGGTCCATGACGAAAAAGTTAGTAGTCGCGCGAAGCGCTCCCCAAAAACCTTATCACCCTTCTCCCGGACAGGACTCAAAAGGTGCGGTTTTGGAGGCCTACTGTCCCGACCTGCGGTGCACGCCACAAGCCAGGATGGGGAAGATCGTAGCAGTAGCTCAGTGGTCAGCAACTTGGAGGCGAGAGGGTTGTGTCGTTCTGGTGTGTCTCCCTGAGAGGAGCGACTTCCCTTTTATAGGCACAGGAGAGGGACGCGAACAGGCTGCGACGGGAGGTGAAGCAATGGAGGAGACGAAGCGAACAGGCAGCGGCCGAAGAGGCGCGCTGTTCGAATTCAGTGTCCACCAAGAATTACGAGTCGACGAGTCGTTCCGAGGTTGAGACTCATAGACTCATCGGACTAGTCTTAGACTAGTGCTAGACTAGTCGACATAGTACTGTAGTACTCAACTACTAATACCTAGTAGTAGTACGTAGTAGTATGTAGTAAACTGTACAGCACATTACAGTATATACATAATAAAACCAGCAGTGCTAGTCAACACTTGTCAGGCCCAGCCCAGCTCAGCACCATGCAGCACGCCCCCCACCCACCAGCTGGCCCATTTGGCCCAAGTGGCCAGCCTACTTAGTCCCCCGACCACTGGAACCCTAGCTCTCGATCTACCCAATCGCCGCCGCCAGCGCCATCACGCACAGAGCACGCGCGCACGCGACCCACGCCTCCTACCGCCTTCCGCTACTCTCTGGAAAACCAGGTCTTGGCTATCCTTAGAGAAGAGGAGGAATACTGGCGACGTAGGGGCGGCGTCAAGTGGGTCGCGAAAGGTGACGCCAACACCGGCTACTTCCACGCGTATGCCAACGGCCGTAAACGCAAGAGTACCATCCTAAGACTTCAGTCGGAGCATGGGACTCTGGTGTCCCAGTCTGAAATCGTTAAGCACATCTTCGATTTCTTTGTCGAGCTGTTGGGAACAGCCGAAGAGAAAGGTTTAAGTCTTAGGGAAGACTTATGGGGCCCGGAGGAGAGGGTGTCTCAACAGGAAAACGACGCACTCATGCTGTCCTTTACGCCACAAGAGATTGACCTAGCGCTTGCGGGCATGAAGAACGACACGGCTCCAGGCCCGGATGGCTGGCCGGTAGAGTTCTTCAAAAAGTTTTGGCCTTTCCTTAGAGACCTCTTCCAAGCTATTATTAATGGCTTCGCCCTAGGCACGGTTGACCTCTCGAGACTTAATTATGGGGCGATCTGTTCGATTCCCAAGGTCAAAGGGGCGGATACAATCAAGCTGTTCCGTCCGATCACGCTCCTAAATGTTCCCTTCAAGTTATGTGCCAAAGCCTTTGCCTCTAGGTTAGCGCCGGTTGCCCAACGAATAATCCATAAGAGCCAGACCGCTTTCCTTAAGGGTAGAAACATTCTTGAAGGCCCTATTGCGCTCATGGAGATAATCCACGAGTTAAAACGTACTCGTGGGCAGGGCGTTATCCTCAAGCTCGATTTTGAAAAAGCGTACGACCGCGTAAACTGGGAGTTCGTGCGGGAAGTCCTCCTCAAAAAGGGATTTGAGGCGGGTTTCGTACACCGGATCATGCATCTGATCTCGAGTGGCAACACCTCGGTTATTGTCAATGGCGAAATGGGGAAGTTTTTCCGTAATAGGAAAGGGTTAAGACAGGGCGATCCCATCTCCCCACTCGTCTTTAATTTTGTGGCAGACGCCTTGGCAGCGATGCTGTCCAAGGCCAGCGAGGCTGGTCATGTTAAGGGACTCGTTCCACACCTCATCCCGGGTGGTGTGACCCATTTACAATATGCAGACGATACCTTGCTTTTGTTTAAGGCCGACGATCATAGTATCGCCTCGATTAAGCTTTTGTTATTAGCCTTTGAGATCCTGTCCGGACTCAAAATAAATTTTCTTAAAAGCGAGGTCATCACCATGGGGATGGACGACCATCAAAGTAGGCGTGCCGCAAATCTACTTAATTGCAAGCTTGGGAGCTTTCCAATAAAGTATCTGGGGCTTCCTATATCCCATCGCAAACTTTCAATTTCAGAGTGGGAGCCGCTGTATGGGAAGGTGGCCAATAGGGTAAGCCCGTGGCGAGGGCGTTTTATGTCTTCTGCGGCTAGGCTCATTTTAACTAACTCGAGCCTCTCTTCCCTGCCCCTATTCACTATGGGGATGTTCTTATTAGCTGATGGCGTGCACGCTAAGCTAGATACACCGCGATCCCGGTTCTTTTGGGAAGGAACTGGTATCAAGCGGAAATATCACCTGGTAAAGTGGGCGGCTGTCTGTAGGCCAAAAAAATTCGGAGGTTTGGGGATCCTAAACTCCAAACTTATGAACGTAGCCCTACTGTCCAAATGGTGGTGGCGGCTTGCCCAAAACGAGACGAGTCTCTGGGCTCAGCTGCTAAAGGCTAAGTATTTCCCAAATGGGAATCCTTTCAGTGCCCCGGCCAACGGCTCCGTGTTTTGGAAAGGGATCCAAGCGGTCCGACCAGCGTTTGCTATCGGGGCCAAATTCCAGATTCAAAATGGACAATCCACTCGGTTTTGGCTGGATCATTGGCTGGGAGCCTCTCCACTTTGGCAAAGTCACCCCAATCTTTTTCGGATCGCCACTGACACCAACATATCAGTGGGAGAGGCAGCCCGTACTGACCCTCCAGCGATCCATTTTATGAGGGCCCTTTCCAATGCCGAACGGGAGGCGTGGGACGACCTAGTGCATCAAATTGGTGACAACCGTTTAGGGCCGGGCGAAGATCTGGTCGAATGGAGCTTGACAGCGTCCCGGTAATTCTCGGTTAAATCTTTATACAACAAGCTCACTGAAGGGACAGCGCTAGATATAGCTAGGGGGCTGTGGAAGGCAGGCCTGCCCTTGAAAATTAAAATCTTCATGTGGCAAATGCTCAGGAATAGGCCGCCCACGTCGGATAATGTGGCAAAACGTAACGGTCCGGCTGATGGTACCTGCACTGTGTGCGGTCTAGGTAAAGATGCTAACCACGTCTTTTTTAGATGCCACCTAGCCAGGTTTGCGTGGAGTGCAGTTAGGGAAGCCTTCCACTCGAACTGGAACCCAGCCTCGGGGAACGACTTGATTGCCATCCTTAAAAACACGAGGGACCAGTAGTAGAATCGCTTGGCGTTGCGTAGGGGCGCTACTATTGGCTATTTGGACGACGCGCAATAAAATTACGATTGAGAAAAAATTTCCTAACCACCCTGCGGATGTGATCTTCAAATGTCACCTTTTCTTACAGACATGGACTCCGCTGGGGAAGGAGCGCGATGCTGAGCGACTATACAGGTGATGGCTAGACAAGACACGACGGCTCGATGATGCTTTTGGTGTCTTCGGTGGATGTTTCATGTTAGATAGGTCCTCTGCGTTGGATGATTTGTATGGTGTAATGTTGCCTTCGCGTGAAACCTCTGTGCTGTTTTCCGTCGTCCTCTTGGACTGAACCTGTTTTCTGCTATTCTGGGTTGTACCTTGCTGAACTGGTGCCTGATGGCTTTATTAATTTAAAGCCGGACGCGTCTAGCGTCTTCGTTCAAAAAAACAAAGTGGTACAAGAGTTTCTGATGGCTGTTGAAAGATCACACCAGGAGAACAATGATGCAAGGTACCCATCTTTGACCACAAGTCAACAGCACTCGTAGCATCATCAAGGATTACCTATTCGAAAAAACAAATAACCATAAGCAAACAAAGCAAACGCATGGTGTAGCTGTGTTACTCAGTCATATCCTAACGTGATGTATAAGTTAGGATCTTGTGTAGTTAGCCCGTATAGCAAATGGTTAGCACCGGTTAGTATCTTGTACATCTAGCCTAACAACTTCTGTACTTACCCAGTACCTTACGATGAATATAAATCTGAGCAGAGGCCGGATGAATTCATCACGGCAAAACATTATTCTTGACTTGGTATCACAGAGCGCTAAGATCCTTTCTTTCCCTCCACGCCGCCGCCATGACAAACACCAACAGCACCCTCGTCTCCGGCAACACCGGTGTCCTCGCCACAGCCTCCAGCTCCTCCTTTGATCCCGTCTCGATCTCCTCGCTCGGGAACCTGATCACACTTCGGCTAAATAGGGATAATTTTCTCCTCTGGAAGACGCAGGTCGTCCCTGCCCTCTGCTCGCATGGGGCACCGTGCAGGCGCCATCCCACATCATCACTACCAGCACAGGCGTTGATGCGAAGGAGGCCAACCCTCTCTTCCTCCGCTGGTACCAGCAAGACCAGACCATGCTCATCGCACTACTGGGATCCATGTCTGAGGATATCCTCGAACAGATGACTCGCCTCACCACATCCGCTGCAGTCTGGACGGCGCTGCATGACATGTTCGCGTCCGAGAAGAAGGCGCGTCTTATGCAGATGCGCATCCAGCTGTCCACCCTGAAGGACCTTACCACCGCTGAGTACTTCCACAAGGTGAAGGGGCTGGCCGACGCCGTAGCGTACATCGGCAAGCTGCTCGGCGATGACGAAATCCTCAGCTACATGTTTGTCGGGCTGGGCCTGGAATACGAGCACCTTGTGGCATCGATCACGGCTCGGGAGGAGACCGTTAGTCTCAACAGTTTCTATTGCTTCTTCCTCAGTACCGAGCTTCGCATGGAACAGCAAGCCTCGGCTGGTGAAATCCACAACTCCTGCAATAACTCTGCTGCACGCAACTCCGATGGCCAGCATGGTTGACGCAACGGTCAGGGAGGACAGGCTGGCGGCCAAGGTCGGGGTCGCAGCAACGGCAAGAGTAACTTCAAGTGTCAGGTATGCCGGAAATTTGGGCATGATGCTCTGCGATGCCGACACCATTTTAACCATGCATAATAGCCTGAAGAACACCGCAAACGCTTCGGCAACATGGCGAACACCGGCGGCGGCTCCTACACCGTTGATCAGAACTGGATCCTGGACTCAGGCGCTACTGATCATCTGACCAACGACCTCGATAGGCTCAGCATGCAGGAGCGCTACAGCGGCAAGGATCAGGTGCAAGTCGCCAATGGTGCAGGTCTGTCTATTTCCCATGTTGGTCAACCTGCTGTTTCCGGCTCTTCCCGACCTCTCTACCTTCGCAATGTTTTGCATGTTCCTCGTGCTAGCTAGAATCTCTTATCAGTTCAAAAATTAACTTCAGACAATGATGCCTTTGCTGAACTTCACCCTGATTTGTTCTATCTTAAGGACCGAGCAACGAGGGCGGTTCTTCTTCATGGTAGATGCCGTGGTAGTCTCTACCTGGTGCCAAGCTCCAAGTCTTTGTCCAGCATCTTCGGTCGCCAAGCCCTCTTCAGCGCGAAGCTCTCCCTTGATGTGTGGCATCGGCGATTAGGACATCCTAGCAAAAGCGTCGTCGAGTCTGTTCTTAGATCAAATAAATTTGCTTGTGCACGCTTTATCAAGTCTAGTGTTTGTGATGCGTGTCAACGTGCGAAGGTTCATCAATTACCCTTTAGGGATTCCTCTCATGTCACCCATGCACCCCTTGAGCTTGTTCATTCGGATGTATGGGGACCAGCAGTCACCTAGGTTGGAGGTTTTACGTATTATGTCAGTTTCGTGGATGATTATAGTTGCTTCACCTCGATCTACCTTTTGAAATGAAAATCTTAGGTAGAACAAACGTTTTATACCATCCAAAAACATTGTTGAACGCATGCTAAACATCAAGATGAAGGGCCAAATCAAAGCTCGAAGACAGCCCCTTCCCCTCGCGTCGCTCCCACGAGCTACCAAGGGGACACACCCGCCGCCGGCCTCTAGGCCTCCTCCTCCCCTCCCTCCCCTCGCCGCCGCCTCTTCTCTCCCTGGCGCGGCGGAGATCGGCGCGGGCCGGCGTCCCTGCGTGGAGGCGCGTTGCTGGACCGGGGCGGCGCGGCATCTAGGCTTCCTTGGCAGCGGGGTGGGTCTGCTCGTGGTGTGAGAGGGCATGCGGTGTTCTGTGAGGCGGGGTGTGCTCGGGGTGGTGGTGAGGGGCGACCAGATCCGATCTGGGATGGGGCGTCTCCTCCGGCCGCTGTTTCGCGGGCAGCACGGGCTGTGGCGGCGTGGGCCGGCCGCCTCTGGTGGCTGCGGGCGCTAGTGGGGGTCAGGTGTGATGGTTAGGCTGGTTGCCGATGGCCTGGTACTGGCCCCCGGCGGGGATCAACTGGTGGTTGCGGCGGCCGGCCGTGTTGGTGGTTGTGCGTGCCCGGCGTCTCTCACGCTTCGAGCTCGCCGGGCGGCGCGGGTTGGGTGGTGGCTCGGCGTGGCTACTGTCCCGACCATGGGTGGCTCCACGGCGGCTTGGCAGGTCGACCGCGGCGATGGCTGGCATGCTCCGGCGTCGGTTCGTCCGTAGTAGTCTTGTGTCGGCCTTCGCTTCCTCTCCTCATCGTCCGTCCGTTACTTCGTTGAAGGGTTGTCCTTCTCCCAGCTGCGGTCCATTGCTCGTCTCGCGCCCGGTGCGGCAGGACCGACCTCGTCTCACACACGGTGTAGCAGGACCGGACTCGTCTCGCGCACGGTGCAGCATGACCGAACTCGTCTCGCGCACGGTGCAGCAGGACCGAGCTCGTCTCGCACATGGTGCCGCAGGACAGAGCTCGTCTCACGCTCGGTACTGCAGGACATGTTGATGGAGGCCGGTTTGACCGGCCTTTTGGGTCTCGGCGCTTAGGGCTGCCCAGGGGTGTGAAAGGCGGGACATTTCCGCTCGTCTCTTTGGTTGGGGTAGCGGCGGATCCCGGGTGAGGTGGTGTCAAGGTCTTGGATGCCGCGATGGCGGTCCCTGGTGGTGGTAGCGCGGTGCTCATGGGCAGAGCCCGTGGCTTGGTGCTGCCCGGTGGCCATGGCCGTGTGGGTGGTGTGGTAGCTGGGTGTGGCGTTCGGTGGCGGTGAGTGTTGGCCGGGGTGAAAACATGTTCTATCTTCGGACGGACCGGCGACGACGAAGCTCGTTCCCTTCTTGAAGGCGTCGTCGCGGCTCTCACCGCCCGTCATGCTGCTCTAGGGGAAACTCTGATTCTCGGATCAGGCGGTGGCGGCACTCTGGTGTCGTTTCCTTCCTGAAGGCGCCGCCTTGGAGCCCACGGTTCATCGTATGCGGCTTCATTTCTCCACGGTGGCGTGTTCCCGATTGAGCCCCCGATTGCTCTTATAGTGCTAGGGGTGGTGTTGCTGTGATCAACGCCTATGTATCCTGCCTTGGGTGTGTGCTTGTGTTGTGATGGCGTGCGTTTGTATCGGGTTATTGTCGATCATTGCTTTATATATAAAGCGGAGCAAAAGCCTTTTTCGGTAAACACCAAGATCAAAACAGTACAATCAGATGGGGAGGGGAATACCGTCGCCTCTCAAAAAAATTCCAGCATGGGGGAATCTCTCATCGTGTTACATGTCCTCACACTTCCCAGCAAAATGGTATCACCGAGCGGAAACATAGTCATATAGTAGAAACCGGGATTGCACTCTTAGCCCATTCGTCTCTCCCAGTTCATTTTTGGGACGAGGCCTTTCTTAGAACCTGTTACCTCATTAATCGTATGACAACACGCACCCTCAAGAATTCCTCCCCTGTTGCTTCTCTTCTCGATGAACAACCTGACTACACGTTTCTTCGTGCCTTTGGTTGTGTGTGCTGGCCAAACTTGCGTCCATACAACAATCATAAGCTAGATTTCCGTTCATGGCGATGTGTGTTTCTCGGCTATAGCTCCATGCATAAGGGTTACAAATGCTTAGACCGCTCCACTAGACGCATTTACATCTCCCACGATGTTATTTTTGATGAGCATGTTTTCCCTTTCGCTGACACACCCTTGTCACCCCTATTCTACCCACACCATCATCCATTTTCCCTCGAACTGAGCCGGTTACAGCTAATGATCACATGAGGAATTATGACTTGACTCTGCTCACTGGGGTTTGTGTAGCACCGAGTCTTCTACAGGTCCAGGTGCTTCGTCCAACTCCACAGCCCATGCATCACTGCTTGGTGCTACTCCAGCGTCACCAGCGGCCAGCCGCTCAGTCGCCTGTGTTGCCATGCAGCGCCAGTCGATCGCATGCAGGCAAGCCTGCCCAGGAACCGATGGCGCACTCCCTCGACGTTGGGCACGTCGCTGTTCATCTTCACTGAGGCGGTGTCACCATCTACATGCTGACAGACATTGTTATTGTCGGCGGCTCCTCCTTTGTTGTTGAGCGTCTCCTTCACAAGCTCTCTGTCACGTTTCCTGTCAAAGACTTGGGCCCCTTGCAGTATTTCCTAGGCATTGAGGTGATTTGCTATTCCGGGGAAATCAGCCTCTTGATCTTCTGGAGCGCAGCAATATGGCGAATTGCAAACCAACCTCAACACCGATGTGCACCCATGAGAAGCTCTTGCGAGAATCTGGTCATCCCTTGGGCGAGGAGGAAACGTTTTGGTACAGGAGCACGGTTGGGGCATTGCAATACTTGACCTTGACTCGACCTGATCTGTCCTTCGCAGTTATCAAAGGTCTGCCAGTATCTATTGCAGCCCACTAATGTGCACTAGAGAGCAGTAAAGAGGATCCACCGCTTCATAAAGAGGACGGTGTCCACTGGTCTGACTATTCGGCGATCGGCTTCTACTCTCATGAGTATATTTACAGACGCCGACTAGGCTAGACATGGCGATGATAGACGCTCAACCGGCGGGTTTGCGGTGTTCCTTGGACCCAATCTCATATCCTGGTGCGCGCGAAAGCAATCAACTGTTTCACGATCCTCGACTGAAGCTGAGTACAAAGAATTGGCTAATGGCACTGCTGAAGCAACCTGGCCACAGTCCTTGCTCAAAGAATTACAGGTAACTCAGCCACGGGCACCAGTGTTGTGGTGCGACAACCTCGGGGTGACATATCTCACTGCGAATCCAGTATTCCATGCTCGCACGAAGCATATTGAAGTCGATTTTCACTTTGTGCGAGAGAAGGTTGCAATGGGAGCGTTGGAAGTGCATTTTGTATCTTCTGCAGACCAAGTTGCTGACACCTTCACAAAACCACTCACCAAGCAGATGCTTCAGCGACCACACCCCAGTCTCAACCTCTACACCGGATGAGATTGCGGGGGAATGTTAGTTAGCCATATCCTAACGTGATGTATAAGTTAGGATCTTGTGTAGTTAGCCCGTATAGCCCATGGTTAGCATCGGTCAGTACCTTGTACATCTAGCCTAACAACTTCTGTACTTATCCTGTACCTTACGGTGAATATAGATATGAGCAGAGGTCAGATGAATTCATCACGACAAAATATTATTCTTGACTAGCTAACATACAAGTGACTACATGCAATTGAGATGGGCACAATGTGCATGATTGGCACAATTAGCTAATATACAAGCAGTTACCTTGCCGCCATGATTGGCTTCCTGGGCAGTGGGCACAATGAGCATGCAGGCAGTATGCAATAACCAATTCATGGATCACAATTGCATTGCTTCGAGATGAATCCAGTAAGATGCCTCGCTGGTTTGATGTAAGAAAATGAATCTTAGATATCCCTTGTGGTATACATAAGAAAACAGGACAGGAGGGGACAGCAGGGAGGGGAGTGGGAGCGCTTACCAGTAAAGGTATGGCTTCAGAAAAGGACTCTAGACAGCTGTTTATGTTTTGCACCCCAGACGCATGGAGTATACATGCCTTCCTAACTAAAACCTTTGATCTATCCAGATAATATTCTTTTGACCAATATATTTCATTCAAGAGAATATCTATTATTCTATTTTGCATATTTGCACAGAACATGGTCACACGAGATACCATTGCTCCATATGCCAATAATTCCTGCAAAAACCAAAGCACTTCGCATCAGAATGAGATCAAAATTACTGTTAACCTTAACAAAACAGAATCTGATACCTGCTCTACGATTAAGCCTATCGACTTCACCGGCAAGGGAGACGAGCAGGCCATAAGATAGTGATAGAGAAGAGGGGCACTGTCCACACTTTGGTGATCTTCAAAATCTTTAAGTGTTATCTAAAGTTTGCATAAGAAAATAAACAAAACCACATCAACAGCTGGAGCAGCACGGAGTAGGGCTTCCCGGCGAGGCATGGCGAGACGGCGGCCAGGCAGTCGAGGACGAGGCCGTAGATCTCGAGAAGCTTGTCGGCGGCCGAGGCCGAGACAGAGCTAGGGTTCTGGCGGAGGAGCGGCGGGAGGAGCTGGAGCGCGCGGGAGAGGAACGGGAGGAACCGCTTGGCGAGTGGGCGGACGGCGGCCGCGTCGGGGGTGGGGTTGTTAGGAGAGTTGGCTGCGGGCAGGTGCGGGGAGAAGGGGTGGAGGTAGGCCGCGAAGCGGGAGTGAAGGCCGGCGCGGGAGCAGGGCGAGGGAGACGAGAGGGCGGCGAGGAGGTCGTCGGCGGCGGCCTCCATCGCCTCGCCGTGTGCGGGTGGGGAATTTTTTTCTCCTTTCTTTTTCGGCCGCGGAGGAGGGGCAGGAGGGTTTCGCACAAGCGGCCAGACCTGGCCGGCACGGCCCAGCCCACGCGTAAACGGGCCAGGCACGGCACACTTTTTTTTAGGAGTCATGATTCTCAGGAGAAGATTTTTTTTACGAACGCGCAAATTGCGTATCGTTCCATTAATAGACAGGGGAGAAAAAAAATCAGAAAAGTATAGTTACAACTTACAAGAATAACGTTCCACGTCGTACGCATGAGCAAAAGAGAGGAGGGGTTGCTCAGCCTCGGGCGCTAACACTACTAGAAAAAACTTTACTAGTGGCGCTGGTTTTTACATAGCAGTAGCGCGGGCTGCTAGGGCGCTACAGCTATTACTTAACAATAGCGCATTTTTAAACAAGCGCTGCAGCTAAGATACTTTGTAGTAGCGCCTCTTTCCCTACCAACGCTACTACTATCATCACGTAGTAGTAGCGCCCTATTTTCTCCCCACGCTACGACTAGGTAAATAGAAATAAAAAATAAAAAAAAGTCAGATGCAATATTCATGGAAATCAAGACAAGTCCAGTGCAAATAAACTAAGTTCACATAACCATCTCACAAGTATTAACGACAATACCACATTTAATATAACCACACAATCTCACAAACTAATATAACGACAATGCATGGATAGATCATAGTTGATAAGTCTACTAGGTAGTCATACTAGCATATATATTGTTTAGCAACCACACGCATGCATATGTAGTTCTAGATGATATCGATGACGACCATCATCCTCAAGCCTGGGGGGTGGGTGTTCCTGATAGTAATTAGGATTGCCTGTCCAACATGAAGATTCTTGCCGACGAGGAAGCTCTTCCACCCAACCGAGTTGAAGTATATGCGATCGTCCGTGTCCACGCCGTATGCACAAGTGGTGACGGAGCCCCTCGCAGTAAGGTGTATTCCAGCAGAGCCTTCTTCATCAGGCTTGATACCACAACTCTCAGATAGGCTCTTTGGCAATTTTTGAATAAGAAAAACATATCAATTAATAAGTAACCTCACACATTCTACACTATCAAAAGACAGTACTACATTTCTGCTAAGCATGAATTCTACTAATAAGTATATATGGATTCTACACTATTAACAGTTCTTTGGATTCTAAAGCATATATATCATCAGATTCACTAAGCATATAGATCATCGGATTCACTAAGCATATAAGATTCACTAAGCATATATATCATCGGACTCTACACTAAGTATAACAATAAAGCATATATATCATCGGATTCACTAAGCATATAAGACTTGCTAAGCATATATGTCGTCGGACTCTACAATAAGTATAACAATAAAGCATATATATCATCGGATTCACTAAGCATATAAGACTTACTAAGCATATATGTCGTCGGACTCTACACTAAGTATAACAATAAAGCATATATATCATCGGATTCACTAAGCATATAGATCATCGGATTTACTAAGCATATAAGATTTACTAAGCATATATATCATCGGACTCTACACTAAGTATAACAATAAAGCATATAAGATTCACTAAGCATATAAGATTCACCAAGCATAGCATATATATCATCGGACTCTACACTAAGTATAACAATAAAGCATATCATCAAATTACTACAGTAAATGCAACATACCATGATATGCCGATCAACCATGGTACTTGTCAGGCGGGTCACGAATGGCACCCCGACGAAGTTAGCATGTGGCGGAATGATGTCCCATAGGTTGCACACCTCCTCCTCGCTCAACCTTATTCTTTGAGCTACGATGGCTTCACCAAGTGGGTCGTCATCATCCTCATCATCTTTTGCTTTGTTGACATAAATCACGGCCAACTTGGGTCTTTCTGCTCTGAAGGAGAAGCTGATCAACTCACCACCGGTGATACGCATGTGGGCGATGAAACGGACCCATCCATCTCCTCCCACCTGCGTCATATTTCGTCCTTTCTGAACCTCCATAGTGTATGGGCCCCCAGGAGCCTCAAAGGTCACAGAGTCTCCGGTCAGCTTGTTGAATTCTGACCTCACATTGCATGGGACGATCTGTGTACAAAAAGCAAAATGATATATACACGATGCATTAATGCCAATAACACTAAAAACAAAATAGTGGTTACTAGTTTCATATAATTTATTATCGCTGCATGAAGAAAACTAGACTCAAAGTAGATGCCAAACAGCGTGCCAGTTGCAAGGCTGCTGGCGCACCTTGACTTGCACCGTCGACATGGTGGTGGTGGTGGTGGCGCCATTTCCCTAAAGCAAAATAACAACTAAATTGTAGTTCAGTTCAGAGCAATAACTCCTAAAAGGCAATACTACCAGAGCAATAACTCCTAAAAGGCAACTACACAAATATCAATTATGCATTATCTCTGCAAGCATGGCAAAGCAGAGCAATAACTCTTCCATCCTCATCAAGGACAACTCCCAGCCCTGACACAAGGGTAAAAACTCTTCATATATGTGCATCTGGATTAGTTCCAACAACTAGTGGTGTTCATATATGTGCTAAACTGCTAATCAAGAATTGAAACCCAAGTTTCGATGAGCAACAAAAACTGTCAGCTTCACCCTCAGTATTGTCTTCCAAAAACCGTGGAAGAGAGCAGGCTCCGAACGCAAAGCACGCATCACCTGATGCTCACGGGAGCTGAACAGGCAGACCACATCGACCCTGGCAGAGGGGCCGGCGCACTTTATCTTTAATCCTTTTAGCTGGCTTGCTGCTATAGCCAGTTGCTTGGAGCTAATATTTTTCATTTTCCTGCATTAAGCTTTTTTTAGAAACTTCCACTCTGTTGATCTTCAATCATAGCAGTATAAAGAACACCTAGCGACTTTCCGTATTAAACTTTGATTGGTTTTCTCTACCCTACCCTATCAATGAAAATGTAGTGTTGGTTGTGTTTCCTCAAAAAGAAAAATCTTAAACGCTTCAAGTAGATATTAGTTAATAAAAACTAATTAGTTGGATTACAAATTTCTATGCGTAT